>NC_048310.1:605559-661746 GCF_013100865.1 Trachemys scripta elegans
CCCCGGCCCCGCACCGCCGACCCCAGCCAAAGAGGCCCCGGCCGAGCCCCCCCTCCCTCCCGATTTTCCCGGACATGCCTGGCTTTTGGGGATTTCCCCCCGGACGGGGATTTGAGCCCCCAAAAGCCGGACCGGACGTATGGTAACCCTACCATTATCCTGACCCTTGTGTCTCATTTGCCCTGTAAATCAGAGTGGGGACACCTTACACTCACTTTGCACTGGTGTCAGTGACAACACAAGCAGGGCCGGCTTTAGGCCGATTCAGCCGATTCGGCTGAATTGGGCCCCGCATCAAGAGGGCCCCACGCCGCAGCTCTCCACCCCGCCCCCAGCTCACTTCCCCCTCCTCTCCTCCCCTGAATGCTCCGCCCCCTGCTCCTCCCCCGCCCCTGCTTCCCGCGAATCAGAGGTTCGCGGGAAGTCTGAAAAGAAGCAGGGGCAGGCAGGCAGCACTAGATAACCCGGGGTGGTGGGGGGCGCGAGGAGGGCTCCGGGGAGGCACGGCCTAGTCCGGCCCCGGTTCCGGCCAAGTGCGCCAGCCCGCGGCGCGGCTCCGGCCCAACGCGCAGCGTGACTCCGGCCTCCCGGCCTGGCCCGGCCCCCCGGCCCGGCCTGGCCCAGCTTCGAGTCCGGCTTCGGGTCCGGCCGCCCGGCCCGGCTCCCACAGCGCAGCTCCAGCCTGGCCCCCGCGGCGCGGCTCGGCTCTGGCCACCAAGGGGCTCTGGGCCGGACCCAAGCCTGGCAAACACGGCTGGAGTGCAGCTCGATTCCTGGGGGCGGAGCTTGCAGCAAGGGGATGTTCGGTGCAGCGCCGAGCCATGTTGGCCAAAGCCCCGTTAGCGCTAAGGGGGTGTTCGGTGCAGCGCCGAGCCGTGTTGGCCAAAGCCCCGTTAGCGCTAAGGGGGTGTTCGGTGCAGCGCCGAGCCGTGTTGGCCAAAGCCCTGTTAGCGCTAAGGGGGTGTTCGGTGCAACGCCGAGCTGGGTTGGCCAACACCCAGGTGCGTGAGCTCACAGTGGCTTTACTCATGCTTCACACCGCCAGGGCTGTACTGAGCTATTTGCAAACGGCGACAGCCTGCGACATGCTGCCGCATCCCGTCTCGTGGGGTTTACCTGTGTTCGAGGGCAGTGTGATACTAAGTGGAAGTGTGGGCAGCTTATGGGGATAAAGCGGGGGAGTGATTGTGTGAAAGTGTCCGGGGAGCTGCGAAAGGGGAATAGCTGTGAAGAGTGGGGTGGGGCAAAGGGTTTAGAGTGAGCTCCAGGGGAGGAGAGTTTAAATTTATCTCCTGCAAGGCATGGTTTAGCATGAGCACACTGGGGAGTCTCCTTCAGAGCAACAGTTTAGGGTTAGCACATGGGCAATAATTATTGAGGGTGAGTACTTGGAGTGAAGGGGGCTAGGGGAAGCACCCAGGGACAGAGCCGTCCCCAGGGTATGGCAAATTGGGGCAACTTTGGGAGCTCCCGCTTTGGAAGCTCCCGCGGTTCGTAAGGAGGCAGGTGGGGAGGTGGGCACAGGGAGGCGAGGAGGAGCCCCCCCACACCAATCTTCCCCTCCCCGCAGCGCCTCCTGCTTGCCAGCGGGCCCTGCCAATCAGCACCTCCCCTCTCTCCCAGTGCCTACTGCAGATCAGATGTTTCGCCCGCGGCGTCAGGAAGCGCTGCGGGGGAGGGGAGAGGAGTGAGGGTGTGGCACACTTTGGGGAGGGGGCAGAAATGGGCTGGGAAGAGGTGGGGCAGGGGTGGGAAGAGGTAGGGTGGGGGCGGAGCAGGGGTGGGAAAAGGCAGGTCAGAAGTGGGGCCTTGGGGGAAGGGGTGGAGTGAGGGCGGGGCCTGGGCAGAACTGGGTGGGAGCACCACCAGGCAGATAGAAACTCTGCGCCTATGTCCCGGGCCCCGCACCGCCATAGGGATGGCCCTGCCCAGGGAGTACGTCTATTAAGTGAGCACCAGTGGGACCACTGGGGCAAGGGCTCAAGGGGAGGGTGAGTTCTCTGGGGGAACAATCTAGGGCACGTGCCCAGAAAGGGAACAGTGAATGGTGAGCACGTGGGTGAAGCAGTCGGTCAGGCTAAGCACCGGGAGGGGGGAAATGTTCAGGATAGACACCGAGGGAGAACCAGAATAAGTCTCCTCTGTGCTCACTTTAAACCACAGTGCCTGGGTATCATCCTAAACCAGTCCCCTGGTCTGCTCACTCCATGTAGGGGAGAAACATGTAAATGCTGTCCCATGAGTCCGTCCTACCGCTCTTCACTGTGCTCACGCTAACTGCACCTCTCTGAGTGCTCTGCCTGAACCGGTCCCCTCTCATGCCCCCCTAAATATTTCCTCCCTGGACATTCACTCTCAAATTCTCCTAACACAAACCCCTGGCCCTTCCCTACATGCTCATCCTACCCTGTTCCCTGGGTGCCCCTGCTGAATAGCTCCCTAAGTGTCCACCCCAAACTGCTCTGCCCTCAATGCTCTTCCCTGGGTGTCCATTGGAAAGCGCTCTTCTCAGGTGCGCCCCTAAATGATTCCCCAATGGTTTCACCCTACATTGTTCCTCTCCTACACCTGTTCATTGACTGTTCACCCTACACTGCTTCTCCCTTGGGCCCTGCCCTAAACCGTTCTGTGAGGGTTCACTCTAAATTGCCCCATCTCTGGGATTCACTCAAAAAACATTCGTCCAGCGTTCACCCTAAAGTGCTGCTCCCCACGTGCTCACGCTGAATCATTCCCTGCTCCTCCTTGGGTGTTCACCCTAAACCAAGCCATTGGCGTTCACCATAAACCTTCTTCCCAGGTGTGTGCCCTGAACAGTTCCCGGGCACTCACTCTAAGCCACTCTGCCTAGCAATATGCACCATGAATTGTGCTCTGTGGGTGCCACCCTTCTCTACTCCTCCCCCAACGCTCACTCGAAATGTCCCCAGGTGCTCAGCCTAACCTGTTCCTCCTTAGGAGCTCCAGCTAAACCTCGTACTGAGGTAACTAGGAGCAACTTGTGACACACCAGTACCACGGCTTCCAGCTAGAGCCCTGCGCCGGACTTTTAAAAATCCTGCTTCCACTAGCATGGCAGCGGGTCCTGTGGGACCTATGGGATCCCAGGCCCTCTGCAGGGCTCTACACGAGTCCCACGCAGGGCTCTACCAATAAGGGAAAGAGCCCATTTACTGAGACCCGGCAGGGAAACCCAGAAACCTTTATAGGCATTCAAAATACAGGAATAAGGAATAGCAAAAGTAACCCAGCCAAAAATAATATTGGGTCAAATCCAACATGCACAGCCTAACAGGTCTTAAAGCAGACACGTGCCTGGGCAGGGGCTATGCTGGCCATGGATCCCCCAGAAGTGGTGACGCACACGCACACGTGTGTCTTCGGGCACAGCTCCTGTAGCCGCACGCGCACACACGTGTGTCTTCGGGCATAGCTCCTGTAGCCGCATGCACACACACACGTGTGTCTTCGGGCACAGCTCCTGTAGCCGCACGCACACACACNACATGTGTGTGTCTTCGGGCATAGCTTCTGTAGCCGCACGCACACACACGTGTGTCTTCGGGCACAACTCCTGTAGCCGCACGCACACACACGTGTGTCTTCAGGCACAGTTCCTGTAGACACACACACACACGTATGTCTTCGGGCACAGCTCCTGTAGCCGCACGCACACACACGAGACGTGGCTCTGTCTGCCTCACTCTCATGCACACACAAGGGCTTCACGTGTACATGGACGCAGGTCCCTGTGTCGCCTGGCGGTGCGGACGTGGAAGGGATGAGGCTTGCTCTCTGTGGTGCCGCCTTTGAGTTTCTGGTGCTGCTCACAGTGCAGTGCAGTCCTGTGGCTCCCAGAGCCACCAGCATGTTTTCATTTATGGCCATAGCTCTGTTGCTTGTCTCTCCCCCACCTGTGACTTGCATTAGCAGTTTTGCCTCATGTCTCTGACCTGGCCAGCCAGGCTGCCTCTGAAAGGGCCATGAAGGGCAGGGCAGCAAAGCGCACGCTTAGCGGCGGAGAGGGAGCAGCACGGCTGCGCCAGGAGCGTGTCTCTCTCCCTGCCAGGATCAGGCTGTAAATCGTCTTCTCACAGCTTGTTCAGCTGCGCCTTAAAATAGATGCTCCTGGCAGTGGACAGTGTGCAGAGCCCTGTCCTGTGACAGCTGCACAGAGATTCCAGCAGCTTCTGAGCTGAGCACTGTCTGCTGGCGGAGCAGGCCCTGGTCATCAGCTTGTCTGGGCCGGAAGCAGCATCGCAGTGCTGCGCCGGCAAAGGCTTCTGCGCAAATCTGGAGGGAGCTAGCGCAGGGCAGCAGCACCCCAATGCACTATGCTCAGGGCAGGTACCACAAGAAAGGGCAAGAGGATGCTTGCACTGTCCGTTCCCCCGCCCCCACCACCACTCCGGGGTAAAATTCAGGGGTAAGTAGCCATCAGTGAGACGGACTGAGTGTGAATAAACACACTGCGCTGCACCCAGACCCACTGAGTGGCCAACGCAATCCCTGTGGCACATGCTCGTCAGCAGGGCTGGTACAACCATTCAGGCAAACTAGGCGGCTGCCTAGGGCGCCTAGTGGTTGAGGGCGCCTAAAAGCCTGCTCAGGCGAGGAGGTGGCGTGGAGGTGAGCTGGGGCGGGGGTGCGCGGGGAGGGCCACCCACAGTAACAGGGAGTGGGGGCGCACAGGGGAACCGTTCCCCGCCTCAGATCACCTCCACTCTGCCTCCTCCGCTGAGCACACAGCCCCCACTCTAAGTCTCCTCCAATCGGCGCCGCAAGCCTGCGAGGGGAGGAGAATTAGAGTGGCACTGGGATGCTCAGCGGAGGTTTAGCTGCTGTGGAGGCGGGCTCCCCAGGCGGGGTTAGCTGCCGCAGGGGTGGCGGGAGGGGGGCTCCCCGGGTGGGGGGCTGGGTTAGCTGCTGCGGGGCGGTGGGGTTAGCTGCGGGGGGCGCAAGGTGGAAGTTTCGCCTAGGGCCCGAAACTTCCTTGCACTGGCCCTGCTTGTCAGGAGGGACCAGTGTTTGCAGCTGAGCTCCCCACAGGCCCCTGGTTCGCTCAGACCTCTGTCATCACCATCCCGTGAGTGCTGCAGCCTCTGCTGGTGGGCCCGAAGTCCTCCTGCACGCTCCCCTTCCCTGGCAGGCTCCCTCACCCCGCAGGGTCCCCCACTTGTCTCTCTCTTCCCCGCACAGATAAGGACGAGTGGCAGCTGGAGTTCCGAGACTGCGGTGGGCAGATGCAGTCTCCCATCAATATTGACACCAATTCCACAATCTTCAGCCGTGAGCTGCAGCCTGTTGTGCTGGCGGGTTACAACCTGGACCCCAGTGAGCGTCTCAGCCTAATGAACAACGGACACACAGGTCAGTGCAGGGGCTGAGCGGTGTGTGCAGGCGAGAGCAGCGCGTGGAACCTCCTGCCCCCCCCCACCTAGGAGCTGGACCTGCTGGCCACTTCTGGGGTGCAACACGGTGCCAGGACAGGCAGGGAGCCTGCTGACCTCCAGGAGCCACCGGAGATAAGCCCTGAGTCCCAGCCCTGAACCCCAACCCCCTGCCCCATCCCTGAGCTGCCCCAAACCCAGAGCCCCCTCCTGCACCCCAAATCTCTCATCCCTGGCCCCACCCCAGAGCCCGCATCCCAAACGAGAGCCCCTCACCCCCTCCTGCACCCCAACTCCCTGCCCCAGCCCAGAGCCCCCTCCTGCACCCTGAACTCCTAATTTCTGGCCCCACCCTGGAGCTTGCACCCCCAGTTAGAGCCCTCACCCCCTCCTGCACCCTAACTCCCTGCCCCAGCCCAGTGAAAGTGAGTGAGGGTGTGGGAGAGTGAGCCACCAAGGGAGGGAGAATGTAGTGGGGGGGGCAGGGCCTCAGGGAGGGGCTGGGCTAGGGTGTTCAGTTTTGTGCGATTAGAAGAGGGGTGGCCAACCTCAGCCTGAGAAGGAGCCAGAATTTATCAATGTACATTGCCAAAGAGCCACGGTAATATGTCAGCAGCCCCCCATCCGCTCCCCCCACCCCGCTCCCAGATCTTCCCACCCACCAGCAGCCCCGCGGATCAGCGCCTCCCCCTCCCTCCCCTCACATCCCATCAGCTGTTTCGTAGCATGCAGGAGGATGGGGGGCGGGGGGGACAGGAGCTTGGGGTGGCCATTCCGGAGAGGGGCGGCACGTCCAGCTATTCGGCAGCAATTCAGCGGACGGTCCCTCACTCCTGCCAAATTGCTGCCCCAGATCGCGATCGCAATTGCGATCGCGGCTTTTTTTTGGCTGCTCGGGGCGGCCAAAGCCCTGGAGCCGGCCCTGGGGGCGGGAAGGGGTGGAGTGGGGGTCAGGGCCTGTGGCAGAGCCAGGGGTTGAGCAGTGAGCACCCCCCAGCACATTGGAAAGTTGGCGCCTGTAGCTCCAGCCCCGGAGTCAGTGCCTGTACAAGGAGACGCATATTAACTTGGGAAGAGCCGCATGTGGCTCCGGAGCCACAGGTTGGCCACCCCTGGATTAGAAAGTTCCAACCCTAGGGGAGCTTCCAGCTACTCCAGTCCCAGCCTCTCCCAGCAGAGGGGACGCTGTGGGGAGCAGGGGGGCAGGAGCGCTGGCTGTGGGGGAAACTCCTGGTTTTACAGTTCCAGTCTCCCCCAGCAGGCCCCACTGGGGTGCCAGGTCTGGGTAAGCTCTGGGCTCACTGTCTGCCCCTCCCCGTGACGGTTCCCTGACTGTCCTAGAGTTTCATAGATTCCTGGATTCCAAGGGCAGAAGGGACAATCAGATCCCTAGTCTGACCTGCTCTGTGGCACACGCCCTTGAATCCCACCACAGTCCCCTGCACTGAGCCCCAGAACTTGTGTTTGGCTAAAGCAGCTTCCAGAAAGGCAGCCAGGCTTGAAGACGTCAAAGAGACGAGGAGTCCAGCACTGTCTCTGGCAGTGTGTGCCAGGTGTTAATCACGTTAAAAAAATTCTTCCAAATTGGTGCCTAATTTCTAATTTGAATTCATGTGTTTTCAGCTTCCAGCCATCGGTTCTTGTTCTGCCTTTCTCTGCTAGAGTAAAGAGCCCTTAGAACCTGTTATTTTCTTCCCAGGAAGGTACTTAGGGCTAAGGTACTTAGGTAAATAAGGGTTTGTGTACATGGGGACATGCAGGAAAATTAATCTGAATTAGCCAAAGGTATGAATTTAAAGTGGATTAGTTAAACTGCCTTGAACTCCTGTGTGGATGTTCTTATTCAGAATTAGAGTGGCTTTTTTTCAGTTTTGTTTAGTTCACTTTAATTCTGATTCAGAGTGTCCACACAGGGATTTAACTAATCCACTTTAAAAGTTAGTTTCCTGAGTGTTCCTGTGCTGTAGACAAACCCTACACCATAATCAAGTCACCTCTCAGTCTCCTTTTTGATTAAACAGATGGAGGAGACATTTTCTGTAGCACTCAACTCACAGATCTTTTCTTCACCCTCTCTAATTTTCAAATGTGGACCCCAGAACTGGACCCAAGTTCCAGTATCAGTCTCACCAGTGCCGAAGACAGGGATAAAGGCACCTCCCGGCTCCGTTGCTAATCCCCTATTTATACCTCCAGGGAGCTCATTAGCCCCTTGTGCCAGTGTTGCACTGGGAGCTCCTGTTGAGTTGCTCAATCCTTTTCAGAGTCGCTGCTTCCCGGGACGCAGAGCTGAGATTCCTTGTTCTTAGATGTATCACTTGGCATTTGGCTGCACAAAAGCACATTTTGTTTGAATGGGCCCAGCTTACCAAGTGATCCAGATTGGTCTGTGTGGCTGCCCCGTTTTCATCCTTATCGCTCTGCCGATCTTTGTGCCATCAGCAGTGACTTACTGCCAGAGCGTTAGGGAAAGGGTTGAATAGTGTCAGGCCTTGAACTGATCCCTGCAGAACCTCACTCTAGACTCCCCGGATCAGTGAGGCTTCCCCATTGGCAGCTGTTTTTTGAGAGCTGTTGGTTAGCCGGGGTATAATCCATTTAACGTGCTCTATTGCTACTGTACCGTGCTACGTTTTTAACTTACAGTGTGGTACTGTACTGTGTCTCCGTACGTTACATCTCTACCGTTCCCTCTATCAACCAAACTCCTAATTGCATCAAAGAATGAAATCAGTTTGTTTGATAAGACCTGTTTTCCATTAAACCACATTGACTATTTTCCATAACACACATCTTCGCCTGGTGCCAGCGCCATGGATCAGAGCCCACCTCTGACTTCTCTCCCCCTTCACTCCCTCACTCCTGCAGTTGTCCTTCGGCTGCCTGGCTCTCTGACTATTGCCAGCGGCTACCCGCAGGAATACAGAGCTATGCAGCTGCACCTGCACTGGGGCTCCCCGGAAGGGCCTGGCTCAGAACACACCGTGGACGGACGCCGCTATGATGGGGAGGTAAAGATCCGTCGTGGGCCTTCCCCTCTTGCCTGCTGCTCCCCGGGTGTGCCTCAGTGCTTGGTGGTGATCACTTCAGTCCCACCCGCTCCAGCTGTCTGCACAGGGTGAAGGGCTAGTGCCCTGAGGCGGATGTGGCACCCCCAGGTCACTGGCTGCCCTTTGTCCACAGACAAAGTCCACAGACATAAGCAGAGTTTATGACACAGCCTGAAACATGGAAGCAGAGGGGAAGTGAGGCAAAACTCCCCCATGGAAGGGACATTGTGCCAGCCGGGTGGGGGTGGGGAGCCAGGCACCCAGTGCACAATGCGGGGACGGACCCACGCGGGGAGCACACACTCTGCGTACAGGATAAACAGTCCATACGGCTCTGCAGCCAGACTGCCCTGGCGCTAACCAGGTGCTAGGGGCACAGGGAGCCCACCCCCACCTAAGTCCAGGGCCCATCACAGCCCCCTTTAAAATTGCCCTCGGATGTGCCCAGGGGGGCACAAGCTACCCCAGGGGACCTAGAACCTATGGAGGGGGCAACGCAGAGCTTGATTCAGCTTTTCCCCAGCACTCTGGCCCGTTCCCTGGCATGTGAGGGCCTGGGAGGGGGCAGCTCGCTGTGCCCTCGTCCTTGGCACCAGCCCAGAGCTGTGTGGGCAGAGAGCTCCTGGGACTGTTGTCTCATACACAGAGGTGTTTGCTGCCTGGGTCTGGTTCCTAACTGGTTCTACCCCCCTCCCCCTGTTGCTGTTCACACGGAGCCACCAGGGCCCAGTGCATCAGGGAGGACAGGAGTTGGAGGGGCTGCCAGCATGCTGCTGCCCCAGCTAGAGGGGCACCAGGGAGACGACCTTCAGCCCTGACCCATGTGCAGAAAACAGGGGAGGCTGGTGGCAGGGCTCTTAGGGCAGCAGGGGCTGGCAGCAGCAGGTCACTGTACAATGGTTTGGGGAGCTTGCCTGGTGCCGAGTGGGGGGCTCTGGCCACATGACCAAGCCCCAGGTGCTGCTAATGGAGAGGCCCTAGTGCTGGGGTTGGCCAGACCTGGTGGGGTCATACTGGGACCGGTGCAGGTCTGGGGGGTCCAGCACTCACCCACGGCACAATGGAGCCTCAGGGGGTTCTGTGCTTTGATTCCAGATCCATGTGGTGTATTACAACCCCAGCTTTGACAGCATCAAAGAGGCAACGAGGCAACCCGGTGGCCTGGCAGTGCTGGCAGCTTTCCTGCAGGTGATGGCAATGGGGGCAGTCCCTGGGAAGGGGGTGGGGGCAGTGCCAGGCAGGGATGCTCTGATCACTGGGCTGGGCGTGGCAGGGTAGGCGAGGACTGAGAGGGCATAGGCAGTTCTGGGGTGGAGGAGAACAGGGGCAGTGGAGGGCAGGGGCTGTCTGGGAGGGAGGAATGCTCTGACAACTGGGCCATGCCAGCGCGGAGACGGGACATGCCCCGATTGCTGGGCTATGCTTGTGGTGGGAGGCAGAAAGTGCTCTGTGCACTGGTCCAGGTGAGGTTAGGGGATGCCCTAATCGCTGGTCAGTGGTAGGGTTCATGCTTTGATCCTGGTCGGGGGTGCAAGGGCCGTGCTGCGGGATGCCCTGACCCCAGCCAGGTCAGTCAGGGAGGTCATGGGTTGCTCCGCTGCCTGTGAGAGTGAAATTAGTCCCATGTTCAGAGCTACCCTCCCTGCTGTGACCCAGCTACCAGGGCTTAATAGGCAAGGGACTGGCCCTTCCTGGCGCCTGTGCTCTCACACCTGCTGAGTCTGTGTTACAGGTTGGGCCGGAGGACAACGTGCACTATCAGCCTCTACTTGAGCAGCTGCATGAGGTCCAAGAGGAAGGTAAAGCCCTTGCCTGCCTAATGCCCACCATGGGGACAGCCCGGGCAGCCGTGAGCTGCCTGCTGCATGGAGAGGCCCGTGCATGCCAGAGAGACAGACAGAGGCAGGCAGCTCCTGTGAGACAGACAGGCAATGAGTGGCCTGTCTCATCCCTCGGGATTCCCCGGGCTCCCACTCTGCACCTGTCCCAATGACATGGCTTCTCTAGCGCCATAGGCTCGTCCATCCAGGGCTTGTACAGACTGGCTGTGCCTGGCCAGGGCAATGTGCGTCTGCAGTGAAACCAGGGCTCAGTTCCCAGGCGGCTGTGCAGTGACAGCTCACCGTCTCTGGATGTTGGCTCCTGGGCATGTGCTGACCAGGATCATGCTGTTGGTGTCACGAGGCCGAAAGGAACCAAAGTTCCTCCGTGTTTCACTCTAATCGACCTCAAAAGCCAGGGGCAGAAATTAGAATGTGTAACAACCAGTTGTCAGTTACAACCCCCCCCCCATACTGGTACCAAGCGGTAATAATGAGACCTGTATGTTTCTGGCTGAAGGGGAGATAATAAATCAAAGGGAAACAGGACCAGGTAACGGTTTAGAGGAGTGTTACTAACAAGCTAGACTTATAGCCGCCAGAATGATTTAACTGCTTAAATGTATAAACATGGCTTTTGTAGAAGAAGGGAGAGGGAATGGGGGAAGGGGGGCAGAGAAGGGAGAGGGGAAGAGGGAGGAATTTGGCTGTGAAATGTAATTACTTGTTACTTGCTTAAAGTAAACTATTATAGGAGAAAGGGAGGGTGAAGGAGGGGGGTAAAGGGTGAAGCCTAGCTGCAAAAGAATAAAAAGGGAAAACTGTTTGTCTCAGTGTGCTTGATCTGAGACTTGTCTGTCTCCTTGCACCACTTTGAGATCTCAAATAAACTTTGTTTGCTTCTCCATCCTGGTGTGTTCATTGGCGTGAAGCACACCGGGCAGCGAACCCGCTGTTGCTGTCCTCGGGCTCTTTCGCCAGCAACAATGCTGTCCAGATTCAGATCCCCAGGGGCCTGTGCAGCTCTCAATTGTTGCTGTGCTCTAGTCCATGGAGCTGTGCTGCTCTAGATTGTGCTGTCTCTCTGTTCTGGAGCATGGAGACACACTGCTCTAGAGCACAGGCAGTATTTTTTTCCTTCCAGGCACGGAAACGACTGTGGCTGGATTCAATATTGAAGGGTTGCTGCCCGCCAACCTAAGCCGCTATTACCGCTACAGCGGCTCTCTGACCACCCCTCCTTGCTACCAGACCGTGAACTGGACTGTCTTCAACCAGACGGTGCTGCTGTCCAAGGAGCAGGTCCGTCCGGGGGGTGAGGGCCTCCTTTTCTCCTCTTGGGGGTGGGTGGGGCTGTCTGCAGGTGGCTCTGCCATGCCTGTCACGCTAGGAGCTGCGTGCCAGCACCAGCAATGGGCGGGGGCGGCCCGTGGGCCACTGGAGACTTCCTGAAGCCAGTCCCCCTCGCACCAGGGCACGAGGATGGCTGAGTTCGAGAGGCTCCCAGGGGCGGCTTAGTGACGCCGTTCAACCCTCCCTCTCCAGATCTCGCTGCTGGAGACCACGCTGCAGGGAGACGATGACAAAGATCTGCAGAACAACTTCCGGCTAACCCAGAGCCTGCACGGACGGAAAGTCCTAGCGAGTTTCCAGGCATCCCTCAGCCCGAGGCGGGTCCCGCTACCTGGTAAGGAGCTGTGGGATGGGGCTGGGCGGTTCTCTGCTGCGTGCCACCCTGACACAGACAAGCCTGGCAGAGCAGAGCAGGACCCGGACGCTGGTGTCCCAGGAAGGAATAGCTCATGTAAGCCAGTGCCAGCGAGCGGTGGGGCCAAACAACGCACTGGGTCTCACTGCTAACCTGACCTGAGGGGGCTCTGTGGGGAGGCAGCTTGGTCTCCAGGACCTGCTCTGTCCTGGCCTCCAGCTGACATGCCAGCAGGGCACAAAAGGAATGTGTCTGAACAAGTAGTCACAGCAAGTTGTTAAGTATCAGGGGGTAGCCGTGTTAGTCTGTATCTACAAAAACAACAAGGAGTCTGGTGGCACTTTAAAGACTAACAGATTTATTTGGGCATAAGCTTTCGTGAGTAAAAATCTCACTTCTTCGGATGCAGCATCTGAAGAAGTGAGGTTTTTACTTACGAAAGCTTATGCCCAAATAAATCTGTTAGTCTTTAAGGTGCCACCAGACTCCTTGTTGTTTTAGCAAGTTGTTGGCAGTTTTTGCCAGCTCCCTTCGGGACCCAGGCGTTCAGGTGCTTCTCTGCATGTCTCCAGCCCTGTTAGCGAAAGCCAGGCTGGAGCTGCAGGAGAGCAGGACTCTTTGAAACCCCAGAACACACCCTCCAGGGGTATTTTGTGGCTCCCACTTCTGGGCCTGGCTATGCCCAGCAGTGAATGGGGGCATACCCTCTTCCCCACCTGGGAAAGGGCTCGGTCAGTTCAGCTTCTTTGAACCCTTCCCTGGAACACTCCTGCCCCAGCTCAGGGGCTTTTGATCTTCATGACCCATCAGTGGTCTAGGAAAGCCGCAGTCTCGCTGCCCCACTCCTGGATCATTCAACAACTGAGGCTGGGCCAAGCAGGTGGGCCAAGCCCTGGCGTGTCTCTGTGTCTCACCACCAGACAAAGCCACCCTGTGCATGATACAGCAGGTGTGTACCAGGCGATAACAGAACCATTAATGGCCTGTGATACCGCATTGGGTAAATATTTGCCTGGCGGAGCCCCATAGTGTGTCACAAAGTCCTAGTTTTGGGCCCAGTTTCAGTTACTGCCTGTAGAGCAGACGATTGACCCACCACCAACCACATGTGCTGGTGGATGTGCCGGAGCCCTGGTACAGAGAGGGTGGCGGAGGCCTTGGAAATCGCAGTCACTGAGATCGCCCTTACAGCACCCATCGTGCAGGTGAGGGTGGGTTTCAAGGAGAGACAGTGCAGGCGCCCTAGAAGAGGGGTCACACTCTGTGGGCTCAGCAAGGCCCAGGGATGTCAGTCCTGCTGCTGCCCAGCGTGAAGGAAGAACCAGACTCACTGGAGAAGAACGTCCCTGGCTCTGCCCCACAGGCGCCTTGATGGGGCCTGTTGGGAGCAATAAGGGCCCATCTGTATCTGCACAGATGTCACACGGCTCCCTGAAGCAGTGAGGAGGGGAAGGTCTGGGTGCCCGACCTCCACAGGGGATATGATGATCCCCTGTGTCATGTGGGGCAGCATGAAACCACCAGGGGCTCTGGTCAGTCCTGCTGCCCCAAACCAGGCCGAGCTGAGCCCTTAGCTGAGGCTGCTCTCCCAGTGCCTCCCACTCAGCAGCCCGGGTGCCCCAGGGAGACAGCAGGAGGGGGCAGGGTGACACGCTAACAGGCTGCTCTCCCTCTGACGTCCCAAACATTACCGGTTAAAACAGGCTCTGGAGGGAATGGAGGCTGGGACTCAGCCTCACAGGGAGAGGGGCAGAGGAGGGGCTGGCACTATGGTGGGCCACAGTGCCTCCTTGACTGCAGTGACCATGGTCTGGACAGAGCCGCTGGCTTTGGGCAGACGTGGGAACGGGAATGGGCTGCAGGCGCTGTGGAGCCAGACTCCCTGTGCCTCCGAAAACATGGCCAGGCTGGGGCTGAGCTGCCTCTGGCCGCACGTGAGACCAGGCAACTCTGTGGTGGCACTGAGCGTGTCGACCGTACCAGGAGGCCCCGGCGCTGCACATTGTAAGGGTGGCGCTGGCAGGAGCTGCCCCAGCCATGGCTCCTGGGGTCTGCCCACCCCTTTCCCAGCCAGGCTTTGAGCACCCGGGGCACAGTGCAAGTGATTCGTCTTCTACACCCTGGTCAGAGCTTGGCTGCTGCCTTGGGGAATGGCAGAGGATGGTGAGTAGCATCCCTGCAGCTCTGTCCCCGCTAGGTGGTTGCTGGGGGGACTGTCTCTCATGGCCACACCAGCTCCCTCTGCAAGTGCCCTGCTTGAGGGGGCACGAAGGGCTCTTGTGATGGTGTCTTGGGGGTGGTGATGGTTAGCACAGGGCCGTGTGGGTGCCGTTGGGCCCCTGCCGCCCGCCTGGCTGGGTTTGCTCTGCTCACTTTGCTGTAGGAGCTGAAGCCATTGGTAACATGGCTGAGGGCTCATTTCCTGTGTGCTTCTTCAATTTCTGCTGGCTGGTGTCACGGAGTCCCCGGGCGATGCTCTGGAACTGCTCCCCACGAAGCCAGTCAGGACTCTGGGGAGCCTCCTGTCCCTCGGAGCAGACTGTCTTCAGGGCAAGGAGCTCACACGGCTTCACCTCCTGGGTCTGACCTTGGAGCATTCAGCATATGCCCCTCCATGCGCTTCCCACAGCGAGTCCACCCCGGCGGGGTCCTGGGGAAGCCAGAGGGTCCTGCACCCCCACTTCGCAGACAGACGTGACTCTCAGCCAGCCAGTAAAACAGAGGTTTATTAGATGACAGGAACAGGGTCTAAAACAGCTTGTCGGTCCAGCGAACGGGATCCCTCCGCCGGGTCCATTCTGGGGCCCAGCGAGCCAGACATCCCCGTCTGCTCTAACTCCTAGTCCCCAGCCAGCTCCAAACTGAAACCCCCTCCACCCGCTCCTCCTCTGGGCTTTGTCTCTTTCCCGGGCCAGGAGGTCACCTGAACTCTTTGTTCACCTTAGCTATCTCCTTGCAGCGGGGGAAGGGCCCTGGGCATTAGTTGCCAGGAGACAGAGTGTCGGCCATTTTATGCACACTGGCCTTTATCCCACCACCTAAAGACTTAAGAACTGAGTAGGGGAAACTGAGGCACCCACACAGTATTCAGAGGAAACATTAAGAACAGTCCGACTTCGTCACAGCTGGGCATCCGGGCTTCCGGCCCTCCTGGGATGGTGCTGATGAGCTGGCACCCTGGTGCAGCAGGCACCCATGGGCCAGGGCTCGGCTGGAACAGCTCAGA
The DNA here is from genome assembly GCF_013100865.1 of Trachemys scripta elegans. Taxonomy (NCBI): domain Eukaryota; kingdom Metazoa; phylum Chordata; order Testudines; family Emydidae; genus Trachemys; species Trachemys scripta. The sequence continues at coordinate 620,754 of NC_048310.1, forward strand.
GCCACTGACCCACTCTTGGGCCTCTAGGGCTTCGAGAAGTTAAAGGCCCTGGAGGTGCGGGAGGGAGGTGGCTGGGCCTAGGCAATGCATCTCTGTTGTCTTTGGGGCAGATGACGCAGCTCAGAGGGACAGATTGCCTCTGGCAAGTTCCTGGCCCACTGGCTGCTGGGTGGAGAGGTCCCCCGGCTCAGTGAGAGGAGGCCCTACCAGAGCAGAGCCCTCTGGCTCCGGCCTGGCTCTGAGCATCTCTGTCAGGCTGTAGCAGGGTGTGGAACTTGGCTTGGGGCTGTGAATGCGGGAGGAAGGTGCCACTTGCTGCAGGGCTCAGGGCTTTCTTCGTGGTTCAGCATGACTCTTCCAGCCAGGCTGGGCCCAGGTCCCCGATCTAAGCCAGACCCCTGTCTCTGCCACCCAGGTGCTGTGGGCAGTGCCTAGGACAGGGGTGGGCAAATTATGGCCCGGGGGCTACATCTAGCCCTTCAGACGTTTTAATGCGGCCCTCGGGCTCCTGCCAGGGAGTGGGGTCGGGGGCTTCCTCCACACAGCTCCCGGAAGCAGCGGCATGTTCCCCCCTCTGGCTCCTACACATAGGGACAGCCAGGGGGCTCCGCACGCTGCCCCCGCCCCAAGCGCCGCCTCCGCAGCTCCCATTGGCCAGCAAACAGGACCAATGGAAGCTGCAGAGACGGCGCCTGCAGACGGGGCAGTGCGCAGAGCCATCTGGCCGCGCCTCCACGTAGGAGCCGGAGGAGGAACATGCTGCTGCTTCCAAGAGCTGCTTGAGGTAAGTGCCACCCAGAGTCTGCACCCCTGATCCCCTCCCACACCCCAACCCCCTGCCCCAGTCCGGAGCCCCCTCCTGCACCCTGAACTCCTCATTTCTGGCCCCACCTCAGAGCCCGCACCCCCAGCTGGAGCCCTCACTCCCTCCCACTCCCCAACCCCCAATTTCGTGAGCAATCATGGCCCACCACACAATTTCCATACCCAGATGTGGCTCTCGGACCAAAAAGATTGCCCACTCCTGGCCTAGGGGCACGCAGTCCCAAAGGAGGCCGCGTCCCCGGCAGGGAATCAGGCAAAGCCGAGTCTAACAGAGGCTTGTGCTGAACACGTGGGGCACAGCAGTCAGTGCGCTGACTTTACCTGCCTGGCCCCAGTGCAGGGTCCTTCCCCATTAGTCAGGGCTTCGGGCTGGGGTGAGCGTTTTGGTAAGAGCCCAGAGCTGCCTGCAGAATGGTCCCAGGGGCAGGGATGGCATGGGCCCAGGATTCGGAGTGTCCTTGCTGCAGGCGGTTGAATTCAGTGAGTCTCTGGGCTGCTCACGGGATGAGGGGGAGGGGGAGATTGTGAAGGTTGCTGGGACATGTTGGGCTGCGGGTGTGGGACCAGGTTTGGGCTGTTCCTGGCTTCTGTGCAGGCATTCCAGGGGAGTTGCTGGGGGGATGGCTGGGGGGTGGTCACAGGGGTGCTGGGAGGCCCCTGGATCTTGTGTGTTTGAGTCCCTGAATCTCACCAGACGACGGCGTTCCCCCTGTGACGCCCGCCCCTGACGGTGCCACAGAGAGAAGCACGGCCGAAGCCCCCGGATCAGGTACCGCTCTCCTCCTGGTGGCTTTTGTTATCCCCTCGAAGGGCTGGATCGGGCTCCCCCCGTCTGTCCTGCCCGTCTCCCTGCAGCTAGCACAGCTGTGGGGGGTGGGGGGGCTCTACCGTGTCTGGGCAGAGTCAGCGCCTCTGCTGGGGAGCTGGGCCGAGAGGCTTCTGGGCTCTGAGGGGCAGCGTGGCTGGTTGCTGGGTGCGGCTGTGGATCTGAGGAGGTTGGGTGCTCCTGGCGGGCAGGGGCAGGGGCTTGGGGCTGTCTCAGTGGCTGGCTGTGGGGGATGGGTAGCTCTGGAGCGGGGGGGGGGTGCTAGCTGGAGGATGGGGCTCAGGGCTGTCTCAGTGGTTGGCTGTGGGGGATGGGCTCTGCTATACTAGGTATTCCCAGGAGTCTCTTTGGAGGGTGGGGTGACGGGAGTGTCAGTGGCGAGTTTGTTCCCCTGTATCGCAGACTCTTGCTGGCTGGGGTGTTTTGTTTCTTTTAAACGCCGTATGGGGGGGAGATAGGCCATGAAGGGCCTTGAAAGGGATGCAAGGAGACAAATGTTGGATGTTCTAGAGCAGTGGTTCTCAACCAGGGTTCTGGGGTCCCCTGGGGGGCCGTGTGTGACAATGCGGTTCTGGCGGAACCCAACTGAGAGTGCCAACTCAGAACAAATTGCTAAAATAGGGCAGTTACAGCCCAAGGCTGGGGTTTTTCCACCTCTAAGGCAAACCAAACCAGCCAGACTAAGACTTCGGTCTCACCCCACTGGTTAACCGCAAATCTCACAAGCAGTCTCCTTAAACACTCCAGTTTCCCAGTATCACCACCAGTGCCACACGTTATGGGGACAAATGGTTATGAAAACCAATACCCCAGTAAAAGAAAAAGGTTCTCCTGATCCCAAAGGACCAAGCCCCAGACCCAGGTCAATATACAAATCAGATCTTACCCACAAATCACGCTGTTGCCAATCCTTCAGAATCTAAAATCTAAAGGTTTATTCATAAAAGGAAAAAGATAGAGATGAGAGTTAGAATTGGTTAAATGGAATCAATTACATACAGTAATGGTAAAGTTCTTGGTTCAGGCTTGCAGCAGCGATGGAATAAACTGCAGGTTCAAATCAAGTCTCTGGAATACATCCCCCGCTGGGATGGGTCCTCAGTCCTTTGTTCAAAGCTTCAGCTTGTAGCAAAGTTCCTCCAGAGGTATGAAGCAGGATTGAAGACAAGATGGAGATGAGGCATCAGCCTTATATAGTCTTTTCCACCTCTTTGTTCTTACTGTGGAAAATTACAGCAAAATGGAGTCTGGAGTCACATGGGCCAGTCCCTGCATACTTTGCTGAGGTACAAGGCGTATCTGCCTTCTCTCAATGGGTCCATTGTATAGCTGATGGTCCTTAATGGGCCATCAAGCAGGCTAGGCAGAGCTAATCTCATCTTGTCTGGGATGTCACCCAGAAGCATAGCATAAGTTTGCCATACAGACAGTATAGAGCCATTATTCATAACTTCGACTACAAAACTGATACACACATATAGACAGCATAATCATAACCGGTAAACCATAACCTTGTCCTAGACACCCCATTTGACCCCCTTTATACAAGATTTGGGTGCCACTACAGGACCTTGGTTGCAACATTGATCTATATGGTCCCAGTTTATGTCAATAACGTCACACCGTGAACAGGTTTTAGGGGAGCCACCAAGCAGGGCCAGCCTTAGACTTACTGGCGCCCAGGGCAGAAAGCCAAAGCCCCACTGCCTGGGGCTGAAGCCCATTGCCCTGAGCTCCTCCACTCGGGGCTGAAGCTGAAGCCTCAGCAATGTAGCTTTGCAGGGGCCCCTGTGGCGTGGGGCCCCAGGCAGTTGCCCGGCTTGCTATCCCCTACCGCTGCCCTGGCTTTTATAGTCAGAAAACCAGTTGTTGTGGCACAGGGGGGCCATGGGGTTTTTATAGCATGTTGGGGGGCCCCAGGAACAAAAAGGTTGAGAACCCCTGTGCTAGAGAAGAGGGCGGCAGTGGAGGGATCTGTGGTCAGAGCGACAGGCTAGGAAATTAGCTTTGAGTATGAGCCGTCAGGGAGACGCGTGTCAAGACTGGTGCAGTAATTGAGACATGAGCTGATGTGTTTTAGCTTGTGGATGGATAAGAAAGGGCGGATCTTAGTGATGTTATGCAAAAAAAGCTGCAAGACTTGCACTCAGTCTGGATGTGAGGAACTAGAGAGCGGTCCGAGTCAATGATGACACCCCGGTGACAGGCCTGAGTGACAGGCAGGGTTGTGGTGTTGTCCACTGTGGTCAGGAAAGGAGGTAGCAGACTTGTGTGTTGGGGGAAGATTAAGCGCTCTGGTTTAGCCATATTGCACATGAGCTGATGGTGAGACAGCCAGGAAGCGATGTCAGCGAGACAGGCTGAGATGTTAGTGTGTACAGAAGGAGACTGGTCTGTGAATCACCATCATAGAGCTGGTATTGTGTTTGCAGATGAAATTACTCAGAGCTAGGTGTAGCGGGAGAAGAGAAGGAGCCCAAGGCCAGAGCCCTGAGGAATCCCCCAGACAGCTGAAGTGGGACGGAGGAGGAAGTTCAGAAGGACTGGCTGCAGGAGCAATTGGAGAGGTGGGAGGAGACTCAGGAGAGGGCAGAGTGACAGACGCCCAGGCAGGACAAGACTTCAAGAAGAGCATGGGTGACTGCGTGCCAGGCAGCTGACAGGTCAAGGCGGATGGGTCTGAGTGTCGGCTAAGACTCATTACAGACGTGGGTGAGTGTGAAGTGCAAAGAACAAGAGTGGAGCGGAACTCCAGCCAGCGAGCGTAAACCTTGTGTTCGGTGGCCTTAGAACTGAAAGGGAACTGGGCTCATTTGTTACGACGGAAGAAACTAAAGCATGCTTGCCGGCCGTGGGAAGGCGTTGTCACAGAGGGGCACGCGCCACAGACCAGTGAGAGATTACGGAGAAGGGTAAAAGGGGGAATGAGTGTGGCCCAAGAGAGCAGATGTTCCTGGGGCTCGAAGAGGCGAGCAGATGAAAAATTTCTGCCTCTGTTCTCAGGGAGAAGGTGGGGAGAGCTGTAGGAGGCGAAGGGAAGGCAAGCCGAGAGGGGGAAGGTCCTGTTATAGTTTGTCAATCTGCTCTTGGAAGGAATTGCCGCGCCCCTTTATGGAGAGAGCAGTGGAGGCAGGAGGAGGAGAGAGTTTGAGGAGTGACTCAAACATGGCAAAAAGAGGGCTGAGACTGTGGGGGTGCGACTCAGGTAAGGTGGAGACGTAGCGTTGTTTAGCAAGCCTGCTGGCAGCGCTGAAAGAGGTGCGAACAGATTTGTAATGGCGTGCCTCGCTGGGCTGCTCAGGGTATTTCAGGATTTCCAGGGCTCCATGATGGAGTTTTAGACTATTCCTTGATTCAGAGCGAGGGTTGTGGGTGGCCCTTGGCTGGAAAAGCCCCTCCCCCTGGTTTGTGCATATTTCAGTCCCCTGTAATCTCACCCCAGATGGCAGCGATGCCCCTGTGACTCCTGTCCCTGAAGATACTGCAGGGGGAAGCACCGACAAAGCGCCTGAAGAAGGTACCGCTCCCCTTGGTGGCTGGAACTGGTTCTCCCATCTCTGCTTTCCACCTGCCTGCAGCCAGCACAGCTGCTGGGAAGGGCTCTCTTTGGGCCAGTCGGAGTTTGAACCTTTGCTGGGGTTCTGGGCTTGATGGGCTTTGGTGCTGGGATTGTCTCATATGGGGGTTTGGCTTGAGGACTGTCTTAGCCTGAGCTCTGCTGCTGGCTGGGGGGTGATGGGCTGTGTGTGGAGGTCTCTCCAGTGCTAGAGGGACCTGGGCTCTGGCAATGGTTAGTTGGGGGGATGGAACGGTTTCTCTGGAGTGGGAGAGCTCTAGGTACATGGGCACTAGAATAATAAACAACATTCGCACTTTGTCCATGAGGCACTTTCAGGCTGTTTGGGCTTTCTGGGCCCTGGGCACTTCCCCTGCACACACCCTGAGTTCTTGCCATGGCGCTCCAGTGCCTCACACTTGAACTCCTGGTCTTGGCCTTCAAGGCCCTTTATCACTTGAAGGACTCCGTGATTATGGCAGATGTACACTGGCACAGGAGTGCCCAGCGTGATGGTAACAAAACCTGACCCTTGCCTGCCGGGGGTGCTATTACTTCTGCATATGGCATTGCTGAACACGGTGTCCTGCTCCAGAGGCCACACTTCAAAGGGGATGTTGAAGGCTAGGAAAAGGTTCAGGGAAGAGTTGTGAGTGTTCAAGATCTGGAAAATCTGCTTTGGAGAGACTCATCATTTTCTACAATTACTTACACAGGGAACAAAGGGCTCTTAATTCTACCAGACAAAGGCAGAATGAGCTCCAGTAGCTATCAGCTGCAGCTAGACAAATACAGACTAGAAATAAGGCACAAATATTTAGCAGTGAGAGTGATTGTGCCAATATTTAATGGTGTGTGACTGTTTGAAAAGGTTAAACAGAATGACCCAGGTAATTCCTGGTTTATCAGGCTGACGTTGTTCCTAGGCAAAACAATGGGGCTGCTGATATGGGACTCACTTAATAAAGAATTAAAGGGGTCGGGGTGTAATATAATTCATGCCAGTCAAAATGGGTTTATGGAAAATAGATCTTGTCAAATAAACGTGCTATTTTTTTATGAGATTACAGCAAAGGTAAATGCAATAGCCAGGCTTCTGTATGGGATTTGACTTGGTACCACAGGACATTTTGATTAAGAAACTAGAATGATATATAATTAATATGGCTAACAGCTGGATTAAAAACTGGTTAACTTATAGATCTCAAAATGTAACTGGGAATCATCAAACGGGTGGGTTTTCAGTGGGGTCCTACAGTCATCAGTTCCTGGCCTTATGTTATTTAACATTTTTATCAATTATCTAGAAGAAAATGTAAAATCATCACTGATAAAGTTTGACACAAACATTGGTGGGGCAGTGGGAAATAATGGGCACAGGTCACTGACACAGGGATCGGGATCGCTTGGAACCTGGGCGCAAGCAAACAATATGTGTTTTAATATAGCCAATGTAAACATGTACGTCTAGGAACAGCCAAATGCAGGATCAAAGGCTGCAGCCTGCAGGTACTGGACAGGGGACTCAGTCCTGGGAAGCAGCGACTCTGGAAAAGCCTTGGGGGTGGCTGTGGTGGAGAATCAGCTGAACATGAGGGGCCAGTGCAATACTATGGCCCAAAAGAGCAAATGTGACCCTGGGAGGCTGTCACGGAGTGTGGGGGAACACAAGGCCCTGCACCCCCGGCTTCCTGCGATTCACCAGGACTCTCAGCCAGCCAGTAAAGCAGAAGGTTTATTTAGACGACAGGAACACAGTCCAAGACAGGTCCTGCAGGCACAGGCAACAGGACCCCCACCCCCAATTAGCTGCATCTTGGGGTCCCAGGGCACCACAGCCCCCTTGGGGGGTCAGAGCCCCATCTGCCTCCCAGCCATTCCACCAGCCAGCTCTGAACCTCTCTCCCCAGCCTTTGTTCAGTTTCCCGGGCAGAGGTGTCACCTGGCCTCTAACCCCTTCCTGGGTTCTCACATTACATGCTCAGGTATTCTCCCTCACGGCCAGTCTCCTATCCCCAATGCAGACCATCCTAGCCACACTCCCCTGTCTTCCCAGCCAACACTCCCCATTCAGCATTCAAAGACCACATTAAGAACAGTCCCAGTTCGTCACAGAGGCATAACCAGGGGAATCCTGAGTAGGGGCAGAGAGTTTATTTTATCTCTGTATTTGGCACTGATGCAGCTGCTGCTGGAATAGTGTGTCCAGTGCTGGTGCCCACAGTTGAAGGGTGGATGAAAACTGGAGAGGGTTGAGAGGAACCAGAGAATGATTAAACAAGGGGAAAACCTACCCTATAGTGATAAACTCAAGGAGCTCTGTCATTTTTAGCTTAACAAAGATGAAGTTAAAGGGTGACTTGATCACAGTCGATCAGTACCGGCAGCGGGAACAGAAAATTGCGGAAAGATGGCCTGTCTAGCAGACAAAAGTATAACAAGATCTAGAGGGTGGATGTTGAAGCTGGGCAGGCACTGGGGTGGGGGTTTCCATGAGGGCTGGGCACAGGCATTTCTGAGAGGCCCCTGAATTGTTTGAAGTCCCTGTAATCTCACCACATGTGGTGGGACTCCCCCCGTGACTCCTGCCCCCAAAGACGCTGCAGGGGCAAGCACCAGCGATGTTCCTGAAGACAGTACCACACTCCTGCTGGCTGGTGAGCCCTGGGGATTGGCACTGACACTTCCATGTCTGTCCTTTCCATCTCCCTGCAGCCAGCACAGCTGCTGGGGAGAGCACCTCACATGCTAGGCATATTTGGGAGCACGGCTGGAGATCTGGGCTTCTCTCTTTGTCGCGCCTGGCTCAGGGGAACCAGCATTTCCCAAGCTGTGTTGCTGGCTGGGTTTTGGCACAGTTCCTTTATGGATTTCCAGAGTCCTGTGTGGGCAGCGGGGTCTCTCGGGAAGGGAGGAAGGGGGTTCTGGGCTCTATCAGAGGCTAGATTGGTGATGGTCATGGCCAAAGGACTGTCATACCCCCCTGGGGGTGTATGTGAGGGTCTCCCAGTGCCATTGTGTGTGTGACGGAGGCCTCGCTGTGGGCATGAGACGCTCCTAGCTGGGCTCTGGGTTTCCCTGAATTGGAAAGTGGTGGGGTGCGTTTCACAAAACACCTGAGTACGAGGAAGAACTGGAGCAGAGGCCAAGCCCCAGGGAGCAGCTGAGCCATGCTGAAGGACCGATGAGCTGGGCTTAAAGCAGCCGCATTGCTGGGGCTGGTTGTGTGCAGAGGTGGAGAATGTCCCTTCTGGAGAGGGGGGGCAGGGGGAATGGCAGCTCTGCTGGGGGCAGAGACCCTTCGAAGTTGTTTTACCAAAACCAAATAAATGGGGGGAGGGAGGGGGGCTGTAATGGGACATGCCTCCCCCCCCCCACGGCCTGCTCACCATGTTGCCTCTGTTGCAGGTGCTGGCTGCCCACCATGCGCAGGTAAGAGTTGGGCCCTGGCCCCACACCCCAAGGATGGGGCAGAGGCGAAGAATTGCCAGGCCTCCCCTTAACACCAGCTCATAGCAGGAGCTGCCAGGGCAGTGCCAATGTGGGGTGGTTCCTGCTTCCCTAAGGCACCATGCCAGGGGGGAGGGAAACATGTCCATGGGGTGACATGAGTTTACATGGGGGTGGGGGGTGGCTGTGTGCCAGGAAAGAGCCTGGCACTGCACAGGGGGGTGGGGGTGCACACACATTGGGGGTGTGCAGATTTCAGTGACCCCCTAATGGGATGGGTGGGGGATGGGGCTGCACGCTGGGATAGGATGTGGGGGGGGGGCAGGCTTGGTGGCTGCATGCTGGGATGTGGGCAGGCGATGGCTAGATAGTGGGCTGGGGGTTGTACATGGGGCAGGTGGGAGGGGCGTGGTGGTTCCTGTGATATTGGCACCTGTCCCTGCCCAGCCTCACCTGCTGTCTCTGTGTCCCCCTCAAACTGTTTCATGTTTAGATTCAGAAAAACAGCTGGGCTTCGCCCTGCAGACAGGTGAGTGCTCCCGGCTGGGTGGCCCTGGCCTCTCCCCCCATTCCCTGCCCCGGGGCCACCCAGCTTCTGCTACCTCGACCTCCTGCCCCAGGCCACACAGCCTCCCCAGCCTGGGGCTATCCAGCTTCGCTCAACTCCAGCCCTTGCCCTGGCGCTCCTGGCCTCTCCCTGCCCCTGTCCTGTGGCACCCCAGCCCTGCTCAGGGCCGCTAGCTTCCTCCTCCTCCCCCCCGGGAGCATCGCTTGGCTTGTCCCACTCTCCCAGGACTAGAGCTCTCCCTCCCCGTCTGTGTCTGGGGTCTCACCCCCTCTTGCTCTCCTGTGTCTGCAGCGGAGGTGCTGGCCGGTCTCTTCGGGGTTCTCTTTGCAGTCACGGCTCTGGCCTTCCTCATCTACATCTACAAGCAGCGGAGCCAGAATAGGAGGTGAGAGCTGGGAGCCCCAGGCATCCTCCACTCCCCTCTCTCTGTATGCAGGAACCTCCCCCTCCCACCATCCTGAAACTCCATTCAATTTATGATTCTCCCTTGCTGCCCCCCCAGCCAAATCCCCACCCCTCACCCCCGTGCCCTACCCTGCAAAGGCTGGGAGAGTCGCAGCCCACCTAGCAGCAGTCACTCCTGCACAGCCCAGCCCAGCGGCCGGGGGGTGAGTGGGGAGCACCTGCCCCATGATGCGGAAGGGGGGCTGCCAGGGAGCTGCAGGTGACCAGTCCTTTCTCAGCTCATTCCAGGGCCGCCCTGACCCCTGTGTTCTCCCTTCCCTGCAGGCCGGACTCTCACCCCAAGCCCAACGTCATCTACACAGCAGCCACCACAGATGAGAACGCGGCGTAGGCGCTGCCCCTGCTGCCCTGCGAGGGCCTCTGGCACATGGACAGGAGACCAGCACACGCCTCCTGGGGCTCACCCAGCCAGACCCTGCCACCTGCGGCCAGCCCAGCACGCCCTTCCCCCTACCGGGGGGCCAGAGCAGCTGGGGCCCCTCTGCTGGAGCCTTCGCTCCTTGAGGCCTGGTTACCGGCACGGAGGCTCAGTAGAGACTGAGGGGGAAAACTCCCCCCCTTTCACAGATCCTTTTTTTAAAAACACAATAAAATAAATGAAATAAAAACCTATTGCTACACCAGCCCTGCCTCTGCTGCAGGAGCTATCGCCCACGGGGGCCAGGGCCACTCCCACCGTTGCAGTGACGGCCCTGCCTCTGCTGGGGGATTGCCCCAGGCCAGGGCGAGGCAGCACCCCTGGGCAGGGCCAGGAAGCACCCGGGGCAGGGCCAGCTGCCCGTAGCAGCACAGCGGATGCCCAGCTAGAGCAGCCAGGAAGCCCCAGGGGTGGGAGTTAGCAAGGGGTGATTGTTACAAGCTAGCAGGGGATATGTCCCCCCACCGGGCTGGGGGTGCAGGAACCAGACTGAAGGTCCCATTGCCTGTGGTTAGTGAAGAACCAGTGGGACATTCCCCAGCTGTCAGGGTACAGGCTCCAGCGGCCTGGGCCAATCCCAACATGGGGGACGCTGCGGCTGGGCTTTGCCTTCCTGCCCCGCCCTGAGCTCTCTGCCCATTGCTGCATTGCCGTGGCAAGTGCAGCTCAGTCCCACATGTTCTTAGTGCACCGTGGGCTGAGCAGCAGCAGAAATTGCCACGAGGCCTGTCCCAGGTGGGAGGGGGATTCCCATGGCCATCGGCCTGCCCCCCAGGGCTCAGCAACCAGACACCCTGCATGCAGCAGCGGAGGCTAGACAGCCACTGCCCAGCCAGAGAGGGGAAGCCACTGCCCAGAATCCTGTGACCCTCTGGCGGGGCTCGTTACTGGGCCAGCCTGGAGCCCCGCGTCCACCTGGCAACATCCAGCCACAGCCCCACTCGATGCCAGTGCCACGGGCCGTGGACTGGCTGACACCTAGTGGCCATGTGGAATCCCTGCAGCATTTCTGTCATGAACAAGGACCCAAGGGAAACAATAAGACAGCCGCCTCCCCCTCCCCCCCACTGTCTACAAACCTCCCCTCCCAAGACAGTGACAGTGTGGTCGAGTGGATTCAGCACTGGACCAGGGCTCAGAACAGCTGGGTTCTCTTCCAGGCTCCCCCACTGGCCTGTGGGTGACCTTAGACAAATCAATTCTGCGCCTGTGCCTTGGTTTCCCCAGCTGTAAAATAAGGATAACGACCCTGCCCCTACCCCTGAAACACTGCATACGAGCTGGGTATTACCCCAACTTCACTCTAAACTGGGGGGAGAGGTAGATACACTGGAGGGTAGGGATAGGATACAGAGGGACCTAGACAAATTAGAGGATTGGGCGAAAAGAAACCTGATGAGGTTCAACAAGGACAAGTGCAGAGTCCTGCACTTAGGATGGAAGAATCCCATGCACTGTTACAGACTAGGGACCGAATGGCTAGGAAGCAGATCTGCAGAAAAGGACCTAGGGGTTACAGTGGACGAGAAGCTGGATATGAGTCGACAGTGTGCCCTTGTTGCCAAGAAGGCAAATGGCATTTTGGGCTGTATAAGTAGGGGCATTGCCAGCAGATCGAGGGACATGATCATTCCCCTCTATTCCACATTGGTGAGGCCTCATCTGGAGTACTGTGTCCAGTTTTGGGCCCCACACTCCAAGAAGGATGTGGAAAAATTGGAAAGAGTCCAGCGGAAGGCAACAAAAATGATTAGGGGGCTGAAACACATGATTTATGAGGAGAGGCTGAGGGAACTGGGATTGTTTAGTCTGCAGAAGAGAAGAATGAGGGGGAATTTGATAGCTGCTTTCAACTACCTGAAAGGGGGTTCCAAAGAGGATGGATCTAGACTGTTCTCAGTGGTAACAGATGACAGAACAAGGAGTAATGGTCTCAAGTTGCAGTGGGGGAGGGCTAGGTTGGATATTAGGAAACACTGTTTTACTAAGAGGGTGGTGAAGCACTGGAATGGGTTACCTAGGGAGGTGGTGGAATCTCCTTCCTTAGAGGTTTTTAAGGTCAAGCTTGACAAAGCCCTGGCTGGGATGATTTAGTTGGGGATTGGTCCTGCTTTGAGCAGGGGGTTGGACTAGATACCTCCCTAGGTCCCTTCCAACCCTGATCTTCTATGATTCTCCCAGCATGGTCCGTGCACTGCATTCGCAGGACCCATCCCCCACAGCCACACACACACACACACACACACTCTCTTTGAGGCTGGTATTTCTCTTTATTGATATAAAAGCCCATTACAAACTCAGCCAGGCTTGGCTCTTGGCCCGGACGCCCCTGCACGGCTACCAGGGTCCCTGCTCCCACTTCCACCCCACATCCCCAGGGCTGGTGCGAGCTCATGCGCCTCAGATCCACCCCCACCAGAGAGATGGGCAGGGTCACGGATAAACCTCTGCCACCGCCCCTCCTCCCAGCACTTCTGCATGAGGCACGCAGCTACCAGCTATGCAGTGCCAGCACCACCTGCCCACCCCCTTCCCCTTTGTCACCACTCACCCCCTCCCCATGCCAGTGCTGGGCATCAGTCAGCCTCATCCTTTGCCACCCACTTGTCCTGCACTTACCACACAAATGCCACCCACTCTCACCCTCCATCCTTCCCAGGCCAGTACCTGGCAGTCTGTCCCATACCAGCAGCCAGGCACTTGGGGCCAGGGCTGGGAATTCGGCCCCCTGGTACAGCCACTCCCGGGCAAGGGGAAAGGATGTTGCAGCTCCTTAGTGCCTGGCATCCCCAGCTTGGCCCTTGGATGTATCCTGGCAAACAGTCACAGGCCAGCGCTGCTCACTTGCCCCTCAGCCCAGCCCACTGCCGGCCAGATCACAGACGTCCTGGGGCCGAGAAGGATTTTCCCTGTATGGGGCAGAGCGCGCCCACCACACACACACCGGTTGTGGCGCAGGCGCAGTGAGTTCTGGAGAACCCCTCACACCATGTGTCTTTCAAGGGTGGGCTAAACCAGTCCATGTCCACAGCATGGAGGGAGAGGGGTTGGTAGGACGGTGAGCAGCCCCTGGCTATCAGACAGTCTGCTGGCTACTCCCTGGCTGCAGGAGCCCCCGGACACCTGTCTCCAGCAGGGACTGATCGGGGGACCCCCATTCCAGAAGAGAGAAATGGTATCGCAGAGAAGGCAACTGTAGGTCCCAGCTGACAGCACCAGAGGGAGGGCAGGGCAGGCAGGGAGCAGCTGAGGGGGAGAGCTCCTGATGGACCCTCAGGATCCTAGCTGGGGGCTTGTCTCGCTCTGCTGCCCTATGGAGAAGCAAAGGCAAGGGGGTGAGTTCAGGCACCCAGCTCAAAGGGTTCCAGAGCGGGTCATTTCCCACCCCATTCTCACAGAAAAGGGGCAGCACCCTGATGAACAGCCCAGATTGGGGTGTTTCCCCACCTGCTAGTGCCAGGAACAGGTTAACGTCACTGCTGAAGGGGCTCAGATCAGGGCATTCCCCCAGATAATTCTGGGGATGGGCCCCAAAGCAGGCCACATCCTCCCAACGCTGGGGTAGCCCCTCCCTACCCCCTCAGAGGCAGGGCCTCGGCAGAGCTCCTGCTCTGGACGTGGGGCTGGAGCAGATACTCACCCCGCAGGGACTGGAGCAGGTTCTGAGTGCAGCCTCCTGACAGGACGTAGGCCCAAGCACCTGTGGCAAACATCAGCAGGTAGGAGGGGACGAGGCTGCCCACGTACAGGGGGTTCCAGAACGTCTGGGAGGAGAGCAGCAAACAGAGTGAGAGGAGGGGATGAGCCGGGGGGAGCCCCAGAGGCAGTTATGCCAGAGCTGGCCTCCCCTTGAGCCCTGGCCTGCTTGGCTCAGGCCCCCCTCGATGCGCTAATCTCCTTCCCTGACACTCCTGGCTCTGCACCTGGCTGGGGCACAAAGCTCTGAGGGGTGTGGGGCTGGCATGCCCAGGGCACCGGGGTGTCTTGCTGGTCTGCAGCAGGACAGCGTTGCCCCACAGAGCTAGTGGGTCCTGCAGGCTCCTCTGAAGCGTTTGGAGTTTGAGGTTCAGGGGTGCTAGTGTCTCTCACTTGCAGGTGTCCATACCTAGAGGCTGCCTCTGCCCATTCACACTCATGCAGGGTCCCACAGGTCATGGGGGAACACCCAGTTTCTCCTGGGGGCAGGGACTGTCTCTTTGTGCATGCGGCACCAATCCGGACAGGGCCCAGATCCTGGGGGCGCCCCGCACACCAGCCAGATAGTAATTCCTGGCCCAGAACTGCCCACCCCGGCAGCAGAGACACGGTGGTGTGGGAGCAGTCTGCCCAGCCGCCCATGTCTCCGGTTTGCCCTGCCCACACTCACCGATCCTGACACGATGAGGTGAGTGAGGATGACGGCCGCCATCTCCCACCAGTGCTGGGTCTCACAGCCATGGAAGAAGAGGATTCCCCAGAATGTGTGAAGGAAAATCATCACCATGGTCATGAAGGCTGTGAGGAGGAGCAGACGCAGTCACGGCCAAGATGGGAGGCTGCCCTGGGCAGAGTCAGGGCCATGGCAGGGTGGGGCACCCATCAGCAGAGGGTGAGGAGAACTGGCTTTACCTGAGGGGCAGTGCAGGGCACTGATGTGGGGAGCAGTGCGTCCGTGGGTGATGAAGGTGTGTGTGTGTGGGGGGGGGGAGTAGGCAGGTAGTTCAAGGGGCTGTGGAAGTGGGGTGCCTTGAGGAGGAGGCAGTGGTGGGGGGCAGTGTGGGTGAGAAAAGGGTTGTTGGTGGTGTTAGTGGAGACATGGCAGGAGTGGGGAGCAGACATGGGTGAGGAGGGGATGGGTTGGGTGCAGTGCAGGTCGGGGGGGGGGGGGGCACGGCAGGGGCTGTTACACTCGTTGCTTAACTGAGATCAGGAAGCAGAGCTGCAACCCACTCTTGTGTGTGTTCCAATTCCAATATATCTTTTTTTGAGATGGGGGTGACCACATCTGCACACTGTATTCAAGATGTGGGCGTACCATGGATTTATGTAGAGGCAACATGATATTAACTATCCCTTTCTTAATGATGCCCAGCATCCTGTTTGCTTTTTTGAGTGTTTTCAGAGAACTATCCACAATGAAATTGAAATTAATGGAGATATCCCATCTCCTAGAACTGGAAGGGACCTTGAAAGGTCATCGAGTCCAGCCCCCTGCCTTCACTAGCAGGACCAAGTACTGATTTTGCCCCAGATCCCCAAGTGGCCCCCTCAAGGATTGAACTCACAACCCTGGGTTTAGCAGGCCAATGCTCAAACCACTGAGCTATCCCTCCCCCCAAATGATGCCAAGGTCTCTTTCTTGAGTGTTAACAGCTAATTTAGACCCCATCATTTTATATGTATAGTTGGGACTATGTTTTCCAGTGTGCATTACTTTGCATTTATCAACATTGAATTTCATCTGCCATTTTGTTGCCCAGTCACCCAAGTTTGAGAGATCCTTTTGTAGCTCTTCGCAATCTGCCTGGGATTTAGCTATCTTGAGTAGTTTTGTATCATCTGCAAATTTTGCCAACTCACTGTTTACCCCTTTCCCAATTTATGAATACGTTGAATAGGACTTGTCCCAGTAAAGACCCCTGCGGGACACCACTATTTACCTCTCTCCATTCTGAGAGCTGACCATTTATTCCTACCCTTTGTTTCCTGTCTTTTAACCAGTTACTGATTCCTGAAAGGACCGCCCCGCTTATCCCATGACAGCTTACTTTGCTTAAGAGCCTTTGCTGAGGGACCTAGTCAAAGGCTTTCTGAAAATCTGAATACACTATACCCACTGGATCCCCCTTGTCCACATGCTTGTTGACCCCCTCCAAGAATTCTAGTAGATTGGTGAAGCATGATTTCCCTTTACAAAAACCATGTTGACTCTTCCCCCAACAAATTATGTTCATCTATGTCTGACAGTTCTGTTCTTTACTATGGTTTCAACCATTTTGCCCAGTTCTGAAGTCAGACTTACTGGCCTGTAATTGCCAGGATCCCGTCCAGAGCCCTTTTTAAAAATTCACATCACATTAGCTAACCTCCTGTCATCTGGTACAGAAGCCGATTTAAATGATAGGTTACAGACCACAGTTAGCAGTTCTGCAATTTCACATTTGAGTTCCTTCACAACTGTTGGGTGATACCATCTGGTCCTGGTGACTTATTACTATTTAGTTTTTCAATTTGTTCCAAACCTCCTCTAATGACACCTCAATCTGGGACAGTTCCTCAAATTTCTCACCTAAAAAGAATGGCTCAGGTTTGGGAATCTCCCTCACATCCTCAGCTGTGAAGACTGATGCAAAGAATGCATTTAGTTTCTCTGCAATGGCCTTATCGTCCTTGAGTGCTCCTTTAGCATCCCAATCGTCCAGTGGCCTCACTGGTTGTTTAGCAGGCTTCCTGCTTCTGATATACTTAAAGAATTTTTTATTACTTCTTGAGTCTTTGGCTAGCTGTTTTTCCACATTCTTTTTTGGCCTTCCTAATTATATTTACACTTCATTTGCCAGAGTTTATGCACTTATTTTCCTCACTAGGATTTAACTTCCATTTTTTAAATGATGCCTTTTTGCCTCTCACTACTTCTTTTACTTTGTTGTTTAGCCATGGTGGCACTTTTTTGGTTCTCATATGTTTTTTAGTTTGGGGTATACATTGAGGTTGAGTCTCTATTATGGGGTCTTTAAAATGTTTCCATGCAGCTTGCAGGGATTTCACTTTTGGCGCTGTACCTTTTAATTTCTGATTAACTAACTTCCTCATTTTTGTGTAGTTCCCCTTTCTGAAATTAAATGCTACAGTGTTGGGCTGCTGTGGTGTTTTCCCTGCCACAGGGATGTTAAATTTAATTATATGATGGTCACTGTTACCAAGTGGTCCAGCTATATTCACCTCGTGGACCAGATCCTGTGCTCCACTTAGGACTAAATCAAGAATTGCCTCTGCTCTTGTGGGTTCCAGACTATCTGCTCCAAGAAGCAGTCATTGAAGGTGTCAGAAACTATCTCTGCATCCCATCCTGAGGTGACATGTGCCCAGTCAACATGGGGAAAGTGGAAATTTCTATTATTGAGTTTTTTATTGTAATAGCCTCTCTAATCTCCCTGAGCATTTCACAGTCACTATCACCATCCTGATCAGGTGGTCAGTAGTATATCGCTACTGCTACATTCTTATTATTAGAGCATGGAATTACTAGCCATAGAGATTCTATGGCACAGTTTGGTGGGGAGATGGTACAGGGGTTTGTAGGCCCATTGCTCACCCGAGGTCAGGAAGTAGAGCTGCGAGTCTCCATGGATCCCCACAGTGCCAGGCCCCAGTGCATCTGCCAGGAGGTTAATCATGGAGAAGGCGCCACTCATGAGCCCGAAGCCCAGGCCAGCTACTATGGGACAGAGAAAACACGTGTTGCTGAGCCCAGGGACGTCAGAGCCAGAGACTCTTAGAGAGGCTCCCTGACCTGTCTCCAACCCCAGAGGCGTCCCCCACAGCCCTGCACAGGGACCCCATAACACTTTCCTCCATTCTGAGGGATCCCTGGTAAGAAACCTCCTTTCCCCAAGACCCGCTCCCCTCCTCTAGGAGATGCTACCTCCACTCATCTCATGTCCCCACCACTCAGGCTGGAGTCAGCCCTGCCCCACCGAGGAACATACCATACGCCATCTGCTGGATGGAAATCGGGGAGCAGCCATCTTCGCTGAGGGCCACCAGCCCTTCGATCGCCTTCCTGGACAGAGAAAGGAGAGCGCTCCAGTCACACCCCAGTGTATGGCTGCCCATGGTGCCTGGCGTGGGGATGCATCATGGGTGCATGTAGACCACGGTGCTGGGAGCCAGGACTCTGATTCTCTGATGGGATTACTAGGCTGGTTGATAACGGTAACTGTGTAGACATACTGTACTTGGATCTTTGCAAGGTGTTCGATTTAGCACCGCACAATAGTCTGATTAAAAAATTACCTCTACACAATATCAATGAAGCGTAAATTAAACTGATTTAGAAACTGGCTGACAGATCTCAGAAAGGAGTTTTGAGAAAGTGGGAATATTCTGTAATATTCTTAGGAGTCCTGTGAGCCCATTTCCCCTGTGTGCTGCATGGTTGCCAAGTGGGTGGAAAAGGGCTGTCTGCTCTCAGGGCAGGCAAAGAAACAAAGGGGTGGGTGTCATCGAACTGTCTGGGCTTTAGGCCCCACATCAAGGGAGATCTGAGAAAACAATGGCAAATCCAATCCCTCGGACGTTGACACCCAGTGACCAAGGCCCCAGAGGGATCCGGATTTCCCACCTCTCAGGGAGGCTGAGAAACATTCCCCAGCTGGAGACCAAAGGACTGGGAAGTGTGAGATGGGGGATCAGAGCTGGCAGGCGTTGGGCTCTCACCTGGAGTCTGACCAAGGAGGTCAGACAGAGACAGACAGAGCTTGACCCAAGGGGTTCTCTACAGCCTGGCTGGGCTCTGGGCTGACCAGACTGGACGATGCTTTAACCGTCAGTTCTCTGGGCTACCCTAAGGGCTCCCTGTGCTGTGTCCAGGTGACGGACAGACCCGACTGTTCTGGCAGCGCTGGGTGAGGGTCACTGCAGATGCTGGGCGAGGTGCATTAATCCCTGCGGAGTGGACAAGCCTCCATCGGGGTTTATCTCAGTGGGTCTCGCTAACCAGAGCTCACGGGGTGACGCAGGGGGGCTTCAGGCCCAGAGGTCCAGTCTCAGGAAGTGGTGAAGCCGCACAACTTATGCTGGAGAAAGAGAGAGACACCCCCTCTCCCCCAGGGGTCTGGCCCACTGACGGGCTCCTCCTAGGGACTGTTCCAAAGCTCTGTGACAGCTGTCAAGAGGAAATCATAACTGAATGAGGCATTTCTGGTATGGTTCTAAGCCTGATGCCACTTAATTTTTTTTTAAATCAAAGGATCTGGAAGTAAATATAAATATCACTTGTGACAAAGTTCCTCCTCTATCTTGGTGGGTCCTGCGCTTATTGGCAGATTTTCTTGCCTCAGAGATTCACCATGTGGGTTGCGGAACAGCCCAGAGACCTTCCCCTCTGGAAGAACCCAGTCCAGGTCAATTGGGAGGTTTGGGGGGAACCCAGGCCTGCCCTCTACTCCGGGTTCCAGCCCAGGGCCCTGTGGACTGCAGCTGTCTATAGTGCCTCCTGTAACAACTGCATGACAGCTACAACTCCCTGGGCTACTTCCCCATGGCCTCCTCCAAACACCTTCCTTAGTCTCACCACAGGACCTTTCTCCTGGTGTCTGAGAACACTTGTGCTCCTCAGTCCTCCAGCAGCACACCCTCTCAACTTCTCACACTCCCACCACAAACTGGGGTGAGCTTCTTTTTAAAACCCAGGTGCCCTGATTAGCCTGCCTTAATTGAGTCTAGCAGCTTCTTCTTAATTGGCTCCAGGTGTCCTAATTAGCCTGCCTGCCTTAACTGGTTCTAGCAGGTTCCTGATTACTCTAGTGCAGCCCTTGCTCTGGTCACTCAGGGAACAGAAAACTATTCATCCAGTGACCAGTATATTTGCTCTCTACCAGACTCCTATACCCCACTGGTCTGGGTCTGTCACACACTGCTTATAAAATCTGCTGATGACAGACTGGCAGAATGGTAAATAAGGACAAGGACAGGGCAGTCACATAGGGTAATCTGGGCCCATTCAAACAAAATGCATTTTAATACAATCATAGGAATGCACGCCATACCTACAGAATGGGGGACTGTATCCTGGAAAGTAGTGAATCTAAAAAGGATTAGGGGTCATAGGGGATAAGCAACTGAACTCCCAGTACAAACATAGAATGATAGAAAATTAACATGACCCACATTAAACGAACTAAAAACTGGCTAACTGATAGGGAATCATCTCTGAACGGGACTATTTCCAGTGGGGTCCCACCAGGATTGGTTCTTGGCCCTCTGCTATTTAACCATTTATCAATGACCTGGAAGAAAACAAAATCATCACTGAAATTTTGCAGATGACAAAAGAATTGGGAGAGTGGTAAATAATGAAGCGGCCAGGTCACGGATACAGAGCGACGTAGATCACTTGGTAAACTGGGCACAAGCATACAATATACACATTTTAATATGGCTAAACGTAAATGTATCCATCTAGGAAGGAGGAATGCAGGCCACACTTACAGAATGGGGGACTCCATCCTGGGAAGCAGTGACACTGGAAAAGATTTGGGGGTGTGGTGGATAATCAGCTGAACATGAGCTCCCAGTGTGACATTGTGATCGAAAGGGCTAATGCGATCCTGGGAGGCATGAATGGGAATCTCGAGTGGGGTAGAGAAGTTATTTTACCTCTGTCTTTGGCACTATTGGAACCACTGCTGGAATCCTGGGTCCAGTTCTGGTGTCCTCAATTCAAGAAAAATGTGGATAAATTGCAGAGGGTTCAGAGATGAGCCAGGAGAATGATTAAAGCATCAGAAAGCCTGCCACATAGTGATTGACTCAAGAAGCTCAATCTATTTAGCTTAAAGAGAAGGTTAAGTTGTGACTTGATTCCAGTCTACAAGTACCTACATAGGGAACAAATATTTAATAATGGGCTCTTCTATTGATCAGAGAAAGGTCTGACTCGATCCAATGGGTGGAAGAATAAGCTAGACAGTCAGACTGGAAATAAGGCACACTTTTTAACAGTGAGGTTAAACAACCATTGGAACAGTTTACCAAGGGCTGTGGTGGATTCTCCATCACTGACAATTTTAAAATCAAGATGGGATGTTTTTCCTCAAAGTTCTGCTCTAGAATTATTTCAGAGCAGTTCTCTGGCCTGTGCTCTGCAGAAGGTCAGATAGATTCATAGATTTTAAGGGAAGAGGGGACCACTGTGGTCATCTATGTATGAACAGGTTTCAGAGTAGCAGCTGTGTTAGTCTGTATCCACAAAAAGAACAGGAGTACTTGTGGCACCTTAGAGACTAACAAATTTATTAGAGCATAAGCTTTCGTGGACTACAGCCCACTTCATTGGATGCATATAGAGTGGAATAAATATTGAGGAGATATAGATCTCTCTAAGGTGCCACAAGTACTCCTGTTCTTTTTATGTATGAACAGGTGATTATCGAGGAGGAAGTGATTTTACCTCTTTATACTGCATTGGTGAGGCTGCCACTGCGTCCAATTGTGGGGTTCACATTTTTAAAAGGATGTTGAAAAACTAAAGAGGGTGCAGAGAAGAGCCACAAAAATAATCCAAGAGCTGGAAAAATGCCTTACAGTAAGAGACAAAGAGCATCTAAAGACCCGCACGGGGAGAAAATACCAGGTACTAAAGGGCTCTTTAATCGAGAGGAGAAAGGCAGAAAAGAACCAATGGGTGACAGTAAATCGCTCAGCACAGGAGTGACTGGACAACAGCAGTTGGCCTGTACTCTGCAGGGGGTCAGACTAATGCTCCCTTCTGGCTCAAACACTATGAATCCTGGGTTCTAGGCCTGGCTCTGATGTTATCGTGCTGGGCCATGCAGTTTGAGCCCAGGCATGAAAGGATTTTTGATACCAAACAGGGAGATGCTGTAGTATGGGGCTGCTGTGTTTAGAGCCAGCCCCGGCCCCTCACTGCCACCTGGTTTAGGCTTATGAACTTAGAACAGGGGTCGGCAACGTTTGGCACGTGGCCCGCCAGGGTAAGCACCCTGGCAGGCCGGGTCAGTTTATTTACCTGCTGACACGGCAGGTTCGGCCGATCGCAGACCCCACTCGCCGCGGTTCGCCGTCCTGGGTCAATGGGGGTGGTGGGAAGCTGCGGGCAGCACATCCCTCGGCCCACGCTGCTTCCCGCTGCTCCCATTGGCCCGGGACAGCGAACTGCAGCAAGTGGGGGGCCGCGATCGGCCAAACCTGCCGCGTCAGCAGGTAAATAAACTGGCCCGGCCCGCCAGGGTGCTTACCCTGGCGAGCCGCGTGCTGAACGTTACCAACCCCGACTTAGAACACAGAATATTAGAGTTGGAAGGGACCTCAGGAGGCCATCTTGTCCAACTGCCTGCTCAAAGCAGGGTTAATCTCCAACTATTTTTTTTGCCCCAGATCCCTAAATGGCTCCCTCAAGGATTGAACTCACAACCCTGGGTTTAACAGGCCAATGCTCAAACCACTGAGCTATTCCTCCCCCCACCTTCCTTATTCACTTTCTCCACACCAGACATTATTTTATAGACCTCTCTCATATACCCCCTAATTTATCTCTTTTCCAAGATGAAAAGTCCCAGTCTCTAATCTCTCCTCATATGGAAGATGTTCCATACTTTTATTGTCCTTCTCTGTACTTTTCGATTTCTAATATATATATCGTTTGAGATGGGGTCACCAGAACTGCACACAGTATTCAAGGTGTGGGCAAACCATGGATTTATCTAGTGGTATTATGCTACTTAGGGTCTTATTTTCTATCCCTTTCCTAATGGCACCTGACATTCTGTTTGCCCTTTTGGCCTCAGCTTTGCATTGAGCTGAAAATTTCAAGGAACTACCCACAGTGACTTCAAGCTCTCTTTTGTAAGTGGTCACAGCTCGTTTGGATCCCGTCCCTGCCTATGTTTAGCTGGTACAGATGTATATCAACCGCGAGCAGGTCACTTCCTTTCACTGTGCCCCTCTTTGTCTGCTTAGATTGTCAGCTCCTTGGGGCAGGGACTGTCTCTCACGCTGTGTGTAGCGCTGCGCACAAGGCCCCATTCTCATAATGCAAAGGAGGAGGATTTATGGCCTGAGAGGCACCGTTTGTCCAGCAGGCGGCATCAATCCTTGGTGCCCTCTGATGCCCTGAAGGTAGATGGGAAATAGAATCAGACTGGATGACCTTGAGAGGTCGTCCAGTCCCCTGCACTCAAGGCAGGACTAAGTATTATCTAGACCGTCCCTGACAGGTGTTTGTCCAACCTGCTCTTCAAAATTCCCAACAATAGAGATTCCACCACCTCCCTAGGCAATTTATTCCAGTGCTTAACCACTCTGACAGTTAGGAAGTTTTTCCCAATGTCCAACCTAAACCGCCCTTGCTGCAATTTAAGCCCATTGCTTCTTGTCCTACCCTCAGAGGTTAAGAACAATTTTTCTTCCTCCTCCTTGTAACAGTCCCCTCTCAGTCTTCTCTTCTCCAGACTAAACAAACCCAATTTTTTCACTCTTCCCTCATAGGTCATGTTTTCTCATAGACTTTAAGGTCAGAAGGGACCATTATGATCATCTAGTCTGACCTGCACAACGCAGGCCACAGAATCTCACCCACCCGCTCCTGTAACAAACCCCTAACCTATGCCTGAGTTACTGAAGTCCTCATCATGGTTTAAAAACCTCAAGGTGCAGAGAATCCTCCAGCAAGCGACCCATGACCCACGCTGCAGAGGAAGGCGAAAAACCTCCAGGGCCTCTGCCAATCTGCCCTGGAGGTAAATTCCTTCCCGACCCCAAATATGGCGATCAGTTAAACCCTGAGCATGTGGGCAAAACTCACCAGCCAGCACCCAGGAAAGAATTCTCTGTAGTAACTCAGATCCCACCCCATCGGACATCCCATCACAGACCATTGGGCATATTTACCTGCTAGACCTTTAATCATTTTTGTTGCTCTTCTCTGGACTTTTTCCAATTTGTCCACATCTTTCCTGAAATGTGGCGCCCAGAACTGGACACAATACTCCGGTTGAGGCCTAATCAGCGCGGAGTAGAGTGGAAGAATTACTTCTTGTGTCTTGCTTACAACACTCCTGCTAATACATCCCAGAATCATGTTCGCTTTTTTTGCAACAGTGTAACACTATTGACTCATATTTAGCTTATGACCCCCAGATCCCTTTCTGCAGTACTCCTTCCTAGGCAGTCATTTCCCATTTTGTATGGGTGCAACTGATTGTTCCTTCCTAAGTGGAGCACTTTGCATTTGTCCTTATTGAATTTCATCCTATTTAGTTAAGACCATTTCTCCAGTTTGTCCATATCATTTTGAATTTTAATCCTGTCCTCCAAAGCACTTGCAACCCCTCCTAGCAGGGTATCGTCCGCAAACTTAAAAAGCGTACTCTCTATGCCATTATCTAAATCATTGATGAAGATATTGAACAGAACCAGACCCAGAACCGATCCCTGCAGGACCCCACTCGTTATGCCCTTCCAGCCTGACTGTGAACCACTGATAAGTACTCTCTGGGAATGGTTTTCCAACCACTTTTGCACCCACCTTATAGTAGCTCCATCTAGGTTGTAGTTCCCTAGTTTGTTTATGAGAAGGTCATGAGAGACAGTATCAAAAACCTTACTAAAGTCAAGTTATACCACGTCTACTGCATCCCTCCTTTCCACAAGGCTGGTTACCTGTCAAAGAAAGCTATCAGGTTGGTTTGACATGATTTGTTCTTAACAAATCCATGCTGATTGTTACTTATCTCATTATCTTCTAGGTGTTTGCAAATTGATTTCGTAATTATTTGGTGATTCACTGAGGGCGGGGCCCAGACTTTACCCAGATCAGGGCTGTGCTGGCAGCTGGCCAGGGGTCGGAGGGTTATACCTGATTTTCAGAGCAGGCTGCACCTGCCTGTGAACATGCATAAGAGACAGCAGCCTCTGGTGTCTGGGATGGGGGGGCGGGGGGGAGAGAAGGTGTCTCTTTAAAACAGGGCTCTTGCGCCTCCTCCCTCCTGCAAGTCAATGTCAATTTCCCTGAAGCTTCCCCTGGATTCTCCTGTCGGGGAGTGTCTGGAGAGGATGAGGCCGGGCAAGCCACATGAGAGTTGCACTGACTGGAAGCGGTTTATGAGGCCCAGAGCTGAAGGCTCCAAGGGGCTTTGAGATGCACAAATGCAGGGACGTTCTGTGCAGATTATACAGGAGGCAGGATGGTCTTCAGGCTAAAGCCCAGGAATGGGAGTCAGATCTGGGATCTGTTAGTGGCTGGGCTCTGACACACACTTCCTACCTCAGTTCCCCATCTGCTAACACGGGCGGTTAATACTGCCCTGCTCCGAGGGGACGCAAGGCTGAGCTCAACAGCGTTTGTGAAATGCTTTGAAAGCCTTGGATCCGATGTACTAGAGTCAGGAAAAGAATGATTGGAAGAGCTGCAGGGCTGACCTGCCTCACGGCTCCATCCACACAGGGAACCAACCCTGCAGAGCCCAGGAACCAGTGCCAGCTCCCGACAATTTGCCAACATGGAACAGACATTCTGGGTTTCATGCAGGAATCACTGGGCGAGGCTCGCTGGCCTGTGCTAGCAGGAGGTCAGACTGGATGATCATAATGGCCCATTCTGGCCTTACCAATCGCTGACTGTGACTCAGGGTTATAAACAAAGGGAGGGACGCAATTCCCAGCAGAGTGACTCTGCGCTTCCAGGCCAAGGCCAGAGAGCCTTGTGCAAACAGTCAGGATCAAATTTGCAGTCAGATCCTCATCTCCACTGATGGAAACTTTTGTAATACACAATCACCACCCACTGGCTGCCGTAGGGAATGCAGTTCAGGAACCCGAGAACCAAGTCCTGATGCACAGATCCGGGAGCCAGAGCAAGTGAAGGGCGGGGCTGCCCCTACCCATCCTCACCCCAGAAAGTCTGAATAGACACTTCTAGAAAAGTGTCTCTTGGGCTGAGCCCAGCAGAGGTGTGTGAGGTGAGTGGAGTTGTGATCCACCAAGGCCATGGCATCGCCCCCTCCAGAGTGGGTGTCACAGGAGCATCCTGGACCCAAGACCAAGATCCAAAGACACAGAAACTGTCTGCTGAGGAGATCCGATCCCAAACGTCTCAGTAACTGCTTCATTGCTCTTGACCTGGCTCTGAGCCTTTTAGCTCGGAATGAGCCCAGATGAGAACAGGTGGGCATAATGCCATCTCACACATTGCCTATCATCTCTACACGCTCAGTCAGGGCTTAAGGCAGAGCCCCGAAGTCACCTTTAAGCCGTCCCCCCGCCCCTGCTTTGTTCTACGTACAGATCTAGGCCTGGATTCTGAGCTGAGCTGGGGGGAGGGGAAGGTGGCTGCACAACCTTTGCAGCCCCCAGAGACTGGGACTGACCAGGGATCAGACCAGTCCCTGGCATAAATTCAAGCTGCCTGAGGCCTGCTCCAATTACACCCACTGCCCGTGATGCAAAGGGGCACCCCAGAATAGCTGAAGTGGAGAGTGCTCTGGGCGCATTCCTACATGGTGGCCAGCACAGAGCCACTGCACTAGTGCTGTGACCCAGGAATTCTCCTCCTGGTGCAGGGGGGTGCCAAGGTAGCCAGTTAAGCCAGAATTAGGGGGCACAAGACCCAGGCCCCAAGTGTGTGTCTTGAGCAGAAGAATCCTGGCGAGCCGAGTACACAGGGCACCATTAGCTGCTCAGTGCTCCAGGCCTGGGGATGAAACATAGCGCTATGGAAGCATCGCAGCTGGGAGTCGAAGCAGAGACTCTCACTTGGAGAAGAAAGTGGCCCGTTTCAAGATTGCTGCGGGAACATGAAGAGTCCCTTTAGGAGAAATCCCCGCTCAAGCTGTAACCTCCACCTCCACTTGGCCGCTTCTCCACAAGTGCCTCCACCCTTTCTTCAGCCTGGGGAGCTCGGCAGAGGGGGGGGGGAGCTGGCAGAGGGTAGCACTTTGCTCTCGTCCGGTTACTAGATGGATGGATTCCAAAGCTGGATGGGCGCGCTGCAACAGGGAAAAGCAAAACTCCCCACTCCCAGCTGCATGAGGACATGAGAGTCAGCCCCAGTCTCTCAGATGTTCGATACACATTACCATGTTTACAAAGCTGCACAAACAACAAGGAGTCTGGTGGCACCTTAAAGACTAATAGATTTATTTGGGCATAAGCTTTCGTGGGTAAAAACCTCACTTCTTCGGATGCAGAGAGTGAAAGTTACAGATGCAGGCATTATATACTGACGCATGGAGAGTAGGGAGTTACTTCGCAAGTGGAGAACCAGTGTTGACAGGGCCAATTCAATCAGGGTGGATGTAGTCCACTCCCAATAATAGATGAGGTGGTGTCAATTCCAGGAGAGGAAAAGCTGCTTCTGTAATGAGCCAGCCACTCCCAGTCCCTATTCAAGCCCAGATTAATGGTGTTGAATTTGCAAATGAATTTTAGTTCTGCTGTTTCTCTTGGAAGTCTGTTTCTGAAGTTTTTTTGTTCAATGATAGTGACTTTTAAATCTGTAATAGAATGACCAGGGAGATTGAAGTGTTCACTTACTGGCTTTTGTATGTTACCATTCCTGATGTCCGATTTGTGTCCATTTATTCTTTTGTGGAGGGACTGTACAGTTTGGCCAATGTACATGGCAGAGGGGCATTGCTGGCATATGATGGCATATGGCTACCCCCTGATACTTGACACCATGCAAGGCACTAAATTTAGCCGTATGGAGTGGAAATCCATCAACCTCAACAAAAAACTTGCACATCCGAAGTGAGGTTTTTACCCACGAAAGCTTATGCCCAAATAAATCTGTTAGTCTTTAAGGTGCCACCAGACTCCTTGTTGTTTTTGTAGATACAGACTAACATGGCTACCCCAGATACTTGAAAGCTGCACAGACAATGGTGCTGGCACCTCCCAGCAATGGAGTAATCCACCCATTCTTGCCACCAAGACCTGCACAGTTCTGCCCCTCCCTGCTGGTCCTCTCACCCTTACTGCAAAACATACATCTGGCTTCCTCCCTGTGGAGTCCCAACTTCACCCACCTGCATTCAGCATGCCTAGGCCCAGTACTGAAGATGGAAGTCGGCCTACCCCGGGTAGGCCAAGGAGGAGGGTGGTGGCCAGTGACATTAGGGAAGAGGCAAGACTGCTGTGGCCAGGTTTGGGATGTAGTATCCTGGCCTGCGGCTCAGTCAATCCATCCCTGATGCTGTATTACCCATCACAAATGGGCCACAACAGACTCGGACCTCTTCCATCAGCCCACTGGGAGCTGCATACCTCTCTCTGCGCCGTTCACCCTCCCAGTACTGGACAGAGATCACGCGCTCAAGGCAAAAGTGGAGACCAGCTCTTCCACGTCGGTCCTGAACGCACCGGGCAGTCAGCAGCCCCTGGTGAGATGGGCCAGATTTTCACAAGAGCTCAGCTCCCACGCAGACACCTAGATAATGGCCAATTTCAGGCATGCACAAGCACCCACGATGCTGAGCTCTTTGTAACTCTAGCCCAAGGGCTCTCACAGGATTGTACCTACCACAGGCTGGAGATGCGGGGGCAGGCAATAGGCAGATCACTGTATGGCTACAGAAGGAGGACTGCACCTCACTGCTGTACTAGGGAAGCTAGCGGGATGCAGAGGAGTGCTGGGTCGGGGTTGGGTCGTGGCTTGGAGCAGGATGCAGCATAAGCACTGCCAGATTTTCAGACACGCTGCGCTAATTTCTTGGCTTTTTCCCTTTGTGGCAAAGTAGCACTCATAAGACTGTTGCATTAAATGAACAGGAATCTATTCTCAGCCTCAGCTCCAGCTTATCAACAAGACGATGGAGAGGTGACTTGCTTACAGTGTCAGTACCTTCCTGAGACAACAGTGCCACGTACCAAAGGGCTCTTTAATCTAGCAGAGACGGGCTGAACAAGAACCCACACTGGAAGCTGAATCTGGACAAATTCAGGTTAGAAATTAGACACAAATGTCTAAAAGTGAAGCTGAATCACCATTGGAAGAAACTCCTACGGGCAGTGGTGGATTCTCCATCTCTTGGTGTCAGACATCCAAGCTTGATCTTTCTGGAAGCTGCTTCAGCCAAACGCAAGTTATTGGGCTCCGTGCAGAGGGAACTGGGGGAAATTCAATGGGCTGTGCTACCCAGGAGCTCAGACTAGATTATTTAATGGACCTTCTAGCCTTAAACTAGATGAATTTAATCACAATTATGATTCTATTTACTATTAGTATTGCAGGAGCAGCTAGAGGCGGGAGATCAGGGCTCTTTGTGCTGGACGCTCTAAACATCTATAACAAAACCAAAAGACAGTCCCTGCACCAGAGAGCTCACAGTCTGAATACGTAACAAGAGACGTCAGGTGGATCAAACAGACAAGCGGGGTGGGGCAGCAGGGTGAGTGTCAAAGTCCTGGCTTGTGCAATAGGCAGCGCAGTTGCAGTTCGGACTGACAGTCTAGAAAGGCAGGTAGTGTGAGGCACCCCACCCCACTCCTTACCTGAGCAACTTGTAGTAGAGAAATCGAAAGGCCTCCTGCAGGAGCACGGAGAACAGGACCCCGAATATCAGGAGGCCCTTCTGCAGCGGCTCATCCCCTGGGTCACTGGCTTTAACTGCAATGAACCAGACTAACGATGACAGGAGCAGGGAGACCAGCCAGAAAAAGGCCCTGAAAGAGAAAGAGACAGGCCATTTTGGAAAATGCAGCACCATACTGCTTGCCTGCTTCCAGATAGTCCTCCGGGTGGGCAGTGTGGAAAGGGTCCCACTATCTGCATATCAGTGGGGTGCAGCTCCCAGGCCTGGTCAGGCTCGACAGAGCTAGGGGCAGGGAGAAGTGTGGATGCCTGTAGCAGGAGTCTCAGCTGGTGGAAATCTTCAGAGCTCCATTGTCTTCCCACCTGCTGAGGGTGGGGCCATAGGTGCCTGGCCTGGGGCCTGCCCCATTAGCCTGCTCACACAGGCGCTCTCAGCTAGGGGCTCTGAGGAGCATTACAATTGCACAACGGGGCTGGAGACCATGTGCAATCACCCAAGTGATGTGTGTCTAGGGGGAACAGGTAACTTTTCCCCTGCGCCTCCCTACCCCGTATACATGGGGAGTCTGGCAAGGACCTGTGGCCTTTCTCCCAGAGGGATTGCCAACAGGCAGCTTCATGGGAGACAGATTCCTCCTCTGGCACTGAAGCCACACTGCTGTCTGGGTGATATGAGGGCTGGATCAGCCTGGGGCGCATCTGGGGTTGGCCAGTCTCTATTCTGCGCTTCCCCGTTTCTGTGATGGTGCCAAAGAAACAGCTATTTTATTTCAGATGAACTGGCTTGGTCCTCAGGACCATTAGCTGCTGCCAGGGCCTGAGAGAAAGAGAGAGAGGCTGAATTCTTCCTCCCCAGAGAGTGCCCCAAGAGCTGGCAGGGTCACTGTGGGCCCGACAAGAACAGGACCACCCGAGAGGCAGAGTTACTCTGGGGGGAGCAGTGACCACAGCAGTGTGACTCCCATGCGCCAGCTGAGAGAATGAATCTGTGCTGACATCTCTCAGAGCGTGTGATGGATCATGTGCTAGGCCCCTCCAGGCAGAGGCCTGGTGCTCTCCTGCCACTGTCGGCAGCAGCCCCTGGGAGAGTAGCAAGACGCAGTGCCCAGAGCAAAGGGGGCCCAGAAACATGGGAAGTGGCAGAAAAACCTACTGCTAACCCAACTCAAGACCCTGCAGTGCACGGACAGAGACCCCCAAGTCTAATACCCACCCCATGACAGACAGACCATCAAACCACAGAGTGCAGAGGGACTGGGCTCCTAGCAGCGGCTCCAGAACGAGGCCCTTGTGCTCCTCAGCCAGGGAGCAGACTGGGCAGTTAGTGCCCTACCTGAAGCACACGGTGCTCAGAGCAGAACAGAGCAAACACCTGATGGCAAGTGAAAGACACTCAGCCCCTGTCACTGCAGGTCACACTCTCAGGCACTCTGGGGGCAGCAAGGGGAGACAGGTCCCAAAGGCAGCTGGCTCGCAGAGCTGGGGGCTGCAGCCCACCACACACTGCACCATACCAGTTAGAGGAAGAGCTGGATTAGGTCCCAGCAGCCATGTCCTCAGGCCTAGCCAGGCCAGGGATGTCTCCCTTTGTCTAACACCTCCCTTCCAGCGCCGCATCCCCCATCCTGTCCATGCTGCACAGAGCGACTCATTCTCCCAGCTCCTATCTTCACCGCCCAAAACGGCATTGGCGTCTCTTGCTGCCATGTCACCTGGCTGCCCCGCGCCCTGCTGTCTCTCACTGAATACGGTTCTCACCTGCCCACCATGATGGAGGCACTGGAGTTATTTCTCCTCCCACTGCACCCCTGCCCCCAGCTGCCTTTTCCAAGCTGAATCTTAATTTTATTTCCTGTCCTTGTCTGCCCTGCCTGGTGCTGCAAAGAGAGCGAACGCCGATGGACAGCATTGCACACATGTACACTTCTGTAAATGACAGCACAAGGGAATGGTGAATTGTTCACCAGCATGCCCCATGGCAGAGAAGTCTGCATCTCCAGTGCTGTCCAGTGGAGCTGCTGCAGGGCTCAGCCCCTGAAACCTGCAGAGGTGCCCAGCTCCTGTTCCCTGAGCTCCCCCATCCTCTCTGACCCAGGCTGCTCCAGATCCTTCTCTTGGGGCACAGGGCACTGCTGCTGGTCTGACCCGTAGAAAATATACCCAGACCTGAAAACTCCTTCTCTCAGGTCCTGCTTTATCGATCTACCTGGCCCGCATTGTGCGCACTCACACTCTTTAGTGTACAAAAATTAAACAATACACAACAAATGGAAGAAAGGAGAAGGGGGTGGAAATGGATTTAAATCAGAAGTTAGGAATCGTAGAACACAAGGACACAAGGAGAAATCTGTGGCCAGCAGAGATAAGGACAATAAGAGTTTTAAAATATGTTTGAAAGAACAAGAATCCTGACAATGGATTGGTCTATTACTAGATGGAAGTAGTAGAATTATCAATAATAATAAATAATAATAATAATGAGAAAAGGCAGAGGAGTTCAGTAAATATTTCTGTTCTGTATGTGGGAGACGCTGTAGGCTCATCATATGACAATATCACTCTTTCCATTCCACTACTTTCTCAGGAGAATGCCCCACAGCAGCTACAACAGTTGGATATTTAAAAACAGCAGGTCCAGATAACTTGAACCCAAGAGTTTTAGAAGGGCTGGCTAAGGAGCTCGTTGGACCATTACTGCTGATTTTCAAAGTGCCCTAAAACGCTGGGGAAAGGTGCAGAAGGCTGGAAGAAAGCGAATATTGTGCCAATATTTCGAAAGGGTAAACAGCATGACCTGGGTAATTATGGGCTTGTCAGCCAGACATCGATCCTGGGCAAGATAATGAAGCAGCTGATATGGGACTCAATTAATGAAGAATTAAAGGAGGATAATATAATTAATGCCAAGCAGCATGGGTTTATGGAAAATAGATCCTGTCAAACTAGCTTGATGAGACAAGGTGGGTGAGGTAATATCTTTTATTGGACCAACTTCTGCTGGTGAGAAAGACAAGCTGTCTCCACTCTCAGTAGCTTTCCCAGACCTGAAGAAGGGCTCTGTATAAACTCAAAAGCTTGTCTCTCTCAGCAGCAGAAGCTGGTCCAATAAAGGATATTACCTCACCCACCTTGACTCTAATATCCTGGGACCAACATGGCTACAACACCACCGCAAATTAACTTGATATCATGGTTAATATTAACAAGGGGGAAGGAATGCAAGCCAAAATAGGGAAAGAATAGATTCAAGACTATTTAGATAAGTAGATGTATTCACATCAGCAGGACCTAATGAAATTCATACTAGTTCCTACTTACGGAAGCAATCTTTGAGAACTCTTGGAGGATGGGTGAGATTGTAGAGGATTGGAGAAGGGCAAACATAGCACCTATCTTTAAGAAGAGGAGCAAAGAGGACCAGGGAATTACAAACCAGTCAACCTAACTTCAATACCTGGAAAAATATTGGAACAAGTTATTAAAAAAAAAAAAAATCAATTTGTAAGCACCTAGAGATCAACAGGGTTATAAGGAACAGCCAGCATGGATTTATCAAGAACAAATCATGCCAAACCAATCTCATTTCCTTCTTTGACAAAGTTAATGGCCAAATAGATATGATGCATCTTTACTTTAGTAAGACTTTTGACACAGTCCCATGTGACATTCTCATAAGAAAACTAGAAAAATGTGGTCTAGATGAAATTACAATAAGGTGGTGCATAACTGGTTGAAAGACCATATTCAAAGAGTCGTTATCAATGGGTTGCCATCAAACCGAGAGGGTGTATTTAGTGGGGTCCTGCAGCAGTCAATCCTGGGACTGGTACTGCCCAATTTTTTCATTAATGACTTAGGATAATGGAGTGGAGAGCATGCTTATAAAATCTGCAGATGACACCAAGCTGGGAGGGTTGCAAGCACTTTGGAGAACAGGATTAGGATTCAAAACAACCCTGACAAATTGGAGAATTGGTCTGAATTCAAGGAGACGAAATTCAATAAAAAACAAGTGAAAAGTACTTCACTCGGGAAGGGAAAAAAAAAAAATCAAATGCACAACTACAAAATGGGGAATAATTGGCTAGGTGGGAGTACTGCTAAAAAGGATCTGGGGGTTAGAGTGGATCACAAATTGAATATGGGTCAACCACATGATGCGGTTGCAAAAAGGTGGATATCGTTCTGGGGTATATTAACTGGAATTTTGTACAAAAAGCATGGGATGCAATTGTCCTTCTGTACTTGGCACTGGGTGAGGCTTCAGCCAGAGAACAGTGTCAAATTCTAGGCACCACCTTTTAGGAAAGATGTGGACAAATTGGAGAGAGTCCAGAGGAGAGTAACAAAAATAATAAAAGGTTTAGAAAAACCTGGCCTGTGAGGAAAGGTTAAAAAACACTGGCTTGTTTAGTCCTGAGAAAAGAAGGCAGGGAGAGAGGACCTGATAACAGCCTTCAATACCTTAAGGGCTGTTATAAAGGGGACTGTGATCTATTGTTCTCCATATCCACTGAAGGTGGGACAAGAAGTAATATGCTTAAACTGCAGCATGGGAGATTTAGGTTAGATACTAGGAAAAATTTTCTAACTATAAGGGTAGTTAAGCTCCGGAACAGGCTTCCAAGGGAGGCTGTGGAATCCCTATCACTGGAGGGTAAGAACAGATTGGACAAACCCCTGTCAGGGATAACCTAGGTTTACTTGGTCCTGCCTCAGAGCAGGTGGCTAGCCTTGAGGACGTCTCGAGGTCCCTTCCTGCCCTACATTTCTATGATTCCATGATTCTATTATATATTTTTTTTTAAGATTAAAAATTTGGTTGCTAAAGGGAATAGTGTTTATGTAATAAATGCTGACTTCTGTAAAGCGCTTGGTACCGCACAACATTTTAATTAAAAAAAACTAGAAAGGATCTCTCAATTTATTTATTTATTTATAATCAATCTCCTAGCACTGGAAGGGACCTTGAAAGATTATTGAGTCCAGGCCCCTGCCTTCACTAGCAGGACCAAGTACTGATTTTGCCCCAGATCCCTAAGTGGCCCCCTCAAGGATTGAACTCAAAACCCTGGGTTTAGCAGGCCAATGCTCAAACCACTGAGCTATCCCTCCCCCAGTTGAGATAGTGCACATTAAATGGATTAAAAGCTGGCTAACTGATAGGTCTCAAAATGTAACTGTAGACAGGGTGACAGGTTTCAGAGTGGTAGCTGTGTTAGTCTGTATCAGCAAAAACAATGAGGAGTCCTCATTCATAGATTCATAGATTCTAGGACTGGAAGGGACCTCAAGAGGTCATCAAGTCCAGTCCCCTGCCCGCATGGCAGGACCAAATACTGTCTATCAGAGATGGTCTAGACATTTATCTAAGCTTACTCTTAAATATCTCCAGAGATGGAGATTCCACAACCTCCCTAGGCAGTTTATTCCAGTGTTTAACCACCCTGACAGTTAGGAACTTTTTCCTAATGTCCAACCTAGACCTCCCTTGCTGCAGTTTAAACCCATTGCTTCTTGTTCTATCCTTAGAGGCTAAGGTGAACAAGTTTTCTCCCTCCTCCTTATGACACCCTTTTAAATACCTGAAAACTGCTATCATGTCCCCTCTCAGTCTTCTCTTTTCCAAACTAAACAAACCCAATTCTTTCAGCCTTCCTTTAAAGGTCTTGAGAACATGACCTATGATCATTCTTGTTGCTCTTCTCTGGACCCTGTCCAATTTCTCCACATCTTTCTTGAAATGCAGTGCCCAGAACTGGACACAATACTCCAGCTGAGGCCTAACCAGAGCTGAATAGAGCAGAAGAATGACTTCTCGTGTCTTGCTCACAACACACCTGTTAATGCATCCCAGAATCATGTTTGCTTTTTTTGCAACAGCATCACACTGTTGACTCATATTTAGCTTGTGGTCCACTATAACCCCTAGATCCCTTTCTGCCGTACTCCTTCCTAGACAGTCTCTTCCCATTCTGTATGTGTGAAACTGATTTTTTCTTCCTGAGTGGAGCACTTTGCATTTGTCTTTGTTAAACTTCATCCTGGTTACCTCAGCCCATTTCTCCAATTTGTCCAGATCATTTTGAATTATGACCCTGTCCTCCAAAGCAGTTGCAATCCCTCCCAGTTTGGTATCATCTGCAAACTTAATAAGCGTATTTTCTATGCCAATACCTAAGTCATTAATGAAGATATTGAACAGAGCCGGTCCCAAAACAGACCCCTGCGAAACCCCACTTGTTATGCCTTTCCAGCAGGATTGGGAACCATTAATAACAGCTCTCGGAGTACAGTTATCCAGCCAGTTATGCACCCACCTTATAGTAGCCCCATCTAAATTGTATTTGCCTAGTTTATCGATAAGAATATCATGCGAGACCGTATCAAATGCCTTACTAAAGTCTAGGTATACCACATCCACAGCTTCTCCCTTATCCACAAGGCTTGTTATCCTATCAAAGAAAGCTATCAGATTGGTTTGACACGATTTGTTCTTTACAAATCCATGCTGGCTGTTCCCTATCACCTTACCACCTTCCAAGTGTTTGCAGATGATTTCCTTAATTACTTGCTCCATTATCTTCCCTGGCACAGAAGTTAAACTAACTGGTCTGTAGTTTCCTGGGTTGTTTTTATTTCCCTTTTTATAGATGGGCACTATATTTGCCCTTTTCCAGTCTTCTGGAATCTCTCCCGTCTCCCATGACTTTCCAAAGATAATAGCTAGAGGCTCAGATACCTCCTCTATTAGCTCCTTGAGTATTCTAGGATGCATTTCATCAGGCCCTGGTGACTTGCAGGCATCTAACTTTTCTAAGTGATTTTTAACTTGTTCTTTTTTTATTTTATCTTCTAAACCTACTCCCTTCCCATTAGCATTCACTAAGTTAGGCATTCCTTCAGATTTCTCAGTGATAACTGAAACAAAGAAGTCATTAAGCATCTCTGCCATTTCCAAGTTTCCTGTTACTGTTTCTCCCTCTTCACTGAGCAATGGGCCTACCTGGTCTTTGGTCTTCCTCTTGCTTCTAATGTATTGATAAAAAGTCTTCTTGTTTCCCTTTATTCCCGTAGCTAGTTTGAGCTCATTTTGTGCCTTTGCCTTTCTAATCTTGCTCCTGCATTCCTGTGTTGTTTGCCTATATTCATCCTTTGTAATCTGTCCTAGTTTCCATTTTTTAATATGACTCCTTTTTATTTTTTAGATCATGCAAGATCTCATGGTTAAGCCAAGGTGGTCTTTTGCCACATTTTCTATCTTTCCTAACCAGCGGAATAGCTTGCTTTTGGGCCCTTAATAGTGTCCCTTTGAACAACTGAGGGGAAAAACAACTGAGGGGAGTTGGCAGTCTTGATTCCCATGGGACCTTACCTATCAGCTCTCTGAGCTTATCAAAATCCGCCTTCCTGAAATCCATTGTCTCTATTTTGCTGTACTCCCTTCTACCCTTCCTTAGAATTTCAAACTCTGATTTCATGATCACTTTCACCCAGGCTGCCTTCTACTTTCAAATTCTCAACAAGTTCCTCCCTATTTGTTAAAATCAAGTCTAGAACAGCTTCCCCCCAGTAGCTTTTTCAACCTTCTGAAATAAAAAGTTGTCTGCAATGCAGTCCAAGAATTTGTTGGATAGTCTGTGCCCCACTGTGTTATTTTCCCAACATATATCCGGATAGTTGAAGTCCCCCATCACCACCAAATCTTGGGCTTTGGATGATTTTGTTAGTTGTTTAAAAAAAGCCTCATCCACCTCTTCCACCTGGTTAGGTGGCCTGTAGTAGACTCCTAGCATGACATCTCCCCCTCCCCTCCTTTTTTTTTTTTTTTTTTAAACCCTTTTAGCCTAACCCAGAAACTCTCAAC
This sequence comes from Trachemys scripta elegans, assembly GCF_013100865.1. NCBI lineage: Eukaryota > Metazoa > Chordata > Testudines > Emydidae > Trachemys > Trachemys scripta. The sequence goes on from NC_048310.1 coordinate 657,981, forward strand.
ACTTCCCTCTCCTACGTCCATCTCCACCTCAGTCCAAGTGTGTACATTTAATATATAAGGCAACACCTCCTCCCTTTTTCCCCTGTCTATCCTTCCTGAGCAAGCTGTACCCATCCACACCAACATTCCAATCAGGTGTATTATCCCACCTAGAACCCACACAAAAGCTTATGCCCAAATAAATTTGTTAGTCTCTAAGGTGCCACAAGGACTCCTCATTGTTTTTGTAGACAGGGTGTTTCTCGTGGGGTCCTGCAGGAATCAGTTCTTGGTCCTACACTATTTAATGTTTTTATGAATGACCTTGAGGAAAACAAAGTTTGCAGATGACACAAAAATTGGGGGAGTGATAAATAATGAAGAGGACAGGTCACTGATTGAGAGAGATTTGGATCACTGGGTGAACTGAGCACAAGCAAACAACATGCGTTTAATATGGCTAAATGTGAAGTTATACATCTAGGAACACAGAATGTCGGCCATGCTCACAGGATGGGGGACTCTATCCTAGGAAGTGGGGACTCTAAAAAGATTTTGGGGGGGGGGCATAGGTGCTGGAACTAGGAGTGCAGGAGGGCAGCACCCCTGGCTGGAAGCGGTTTCCAAGGTTTACAGTTTGGTTCAATGGCTCTCAGCACCCCCCACTACACAAATTGTTCCAGCACCTCGGAGGGTGGGGGTGGATAATCAGCCAAACACAGTGGCCAAAAGAGCTAATGCGATCCTGGGATGTATAAACAGGGGAATCTTGAGTATGAATAGAGATTATTTTACCTTTTTATTTGGCAATGGTGCAACTACTGCTGGAATACTGTGTCCAGTTCTGATGTTCGAAATTGGTGATAATTTGGAGAAGTTTCAGAGAGGAGCCACGAGAATGATTAAAGAATTAGAAAAAAAATAGTGATAAACTCTTCAAAAAAGAGAAGGTTAAGGTCGGATTTGATCAGTGTACAAGTACCCACATGGGGAACAAATGTTCAACAATGGGCTCTTCAATCTAGCAGAGAAAGGTCTAACACGATCCAATGGCTAGACAAATTCAAACTGGAAATAAGCCGCATGTTTTTAACAGTGAGGGTAATTAACATTTAGAACAATTTACCAAGGATCATGGTGGATACCCCATAACTTGAAAAATTTTAAATCAAGAGCAGGGCTGGCTCTAGGTTTTTTGCCCCCCCCCCGCACCCTCCTGCTACCCCAGTCCTGGGCTCTTCCCCCCACACCTGCACCCCCTGCTACCCCAGCTCCTGAGCAGCTGGGGCCGCTTTGCCCAGGCCCGGCTGCAGCACTAGGGGGCGGCCGCCCTGCGGCACTTGCAGGTGGCTTCATGCACCCCGTGGGGCAGCCCCCAGCCCAAGTGTCCTGCACTCCACGTGTCGAAGCCTGCCGGATGGGTCAGCCGCGGCCAGCAGCACGAACCACAGCGGCCCCAGGGCGCCCTCCCCACACAACACGGTGCTGCTGCTGGACCCCAGCCCCGGTGCCAGCTTTGGCCACCCACTGCGGCTCTTCCACCTGGACTTCGGCGTCAGCTTGCGGGCTGGGACAGTGTCTACCTGGGTCAGCGCCTGCTGGGTCGCCCTCCCCCCCACCTACCCACACAGAAAAAGGATGACCAAATGCCGCCCCTACAAATGTGCCGCCCCAAGCACCTGCTTGCTTTGCTGGTGCATAAAGCTGGCCCTGTCAAGAGCAAATGTGTTTTGAAAAGCTCTACTCTAGAAGCTATTTTGGGGCAGTTCCCTGGCCTATGCTGTACAGGAGGTCAGATGAGTCCTACGGCCCGTGCTATAATACCATCTATACCTATAAAGCGACAGAATCTAAACGAGCAGTCACCACTCAAAGATCTTGGAGTCATTATGGACAGTTGTCTGAGAACATCCGCTCAATATGCAGCAGCAGTCAAAAAAGGTAACATAAGAACAGGCCATACTGGCTCAGACCAAAGGTCCATCTAGCCCAGTATCCTGCCTTCCCACAGTGGCCAATGCCTGGTGCCTCAGAGGCAATCAACAGAACAGGTAATTATCAAGTGATCCATTCCTTGCCACCCATTCCCAGGTTCTGCTAAATAATGTTGGGAATCATTACAAAAGGGATAGTTACTGTAATAAGATAAAAAAATATCATATTGCCTCTGTATAAATCCATAGTATGCCCACACCTTGAATAATGCTTGCAGATCTGGTCACCCCACCTCAGAAAAGATATATTGGGATTTGAAAAGGCACAGAAAAGGGCAACAAATGACTGAGGGCATGGAACAGCTTCCATATGAGGAGAGATTAATAAGATTGGGACTGTTCAGCTTGGAAAAGAGACCACTAAGGGAGGATATGATAGAGGTCTATAAAACCATGACTGGTGTGGAGAAAGTAAATAAGGAAGTGTTATTTACTCCTTCTCATAACACAAGAGCTAGGAGTCACCTAATGAAATGAACAGACAGAAGGTTTAAAAACAAACAAAAGGAAGTATTTTTCACACAACGCACAGTCAACCTGTGGAACTCCTTGCCAGAGGATGTTGTGAAGGCCAAGCCTATCAGAGGGTTCAAAAAGGAGCTAGATAAGTTCATGGAGGACGGGTCCATCAGTGGCTATCAGCCAGGCTGGGCAGGGAGGGTGTCCCGAGCCTGGGAACGGGTGACAGGGGATGGGTCCCTGGGTGGTCACCGGCTCAGTTCACTCCCGGCAGCGGCCGGTGCCCCCGAGGCAGACCGGACCCTGGGCTGGGTGGGCCTGGGGCCGGTGCGACGGGAGGTCAGGCTGGGTCTCCCCGGGCTGCGGGTGGGGGCCAGGGGCGGGTCCGGGGGAGGCCCCCCCGCGCGCTCCCGGGGGAGTGCGCCGCGCGCTCGCGAGACAGCAGGACCCCCCCCCCGGGGCAGGCTGCGGGCGCTCACCCGGCGATGAGGATGATGACGCGCAGCGGGTCCCGCAGCACGCTGAAGAGGACGAGCCCGAGCGCCGGCCCGAAGGCGATGCAGGTGCAGCCGAAGAACACGGCGAGGGTCATGGCGGCCGGGGGGGGCGGGGCTCCGGGGGCTCCCGGTCGGGGGGGGGCGGGGCTCGGTCTGTCTGTCTGTCCGTCCGTCCGGCTGCCTGCGCCGCTCCCCCGCCGCCCGACTGAGCCCCGCCCCGCCCCGCCGGTCCCGGTCCCGGCTCCGGCTCCGGCCCTTCCGGGAGCCCGGTGACATCACATCCCGCCGCCGGGCCGTCTTAAAAGGGCAACGCCGGGGCCAGGGGCCCGCCGCCGGGCCGTAGCGTTGAGCCTCGGTCCTGCCGAGCCCCCGAGCCGAGCCGAGCCCAGGAGCCCCGAGCCGAGCTCTGCCCCGCCGGGCCCCCGAGCCGAGCCGAGCCGAGCCCAGGAGCCCTGAGCCGAGCCGAGCTCTGCCCCGCCGAGCCCAGGAGCCCCGAGCCGAGCCGAGCTCTGCCCCGCCGAGCCCAGGAGCCCCGAGCCGAGCCGAGCTCTGCCCCGCCGAGCCCAGGAGCCCCGAGCCGAGCCGAGCTCTGCCCCGCCGGGCCCCCGAGCCGAGCCGAGCCCAGGAGCCCCGAGCCGAGCTCTGCCCGCCGCCCCTGGGCCAGTCTGTACAGGGCGGTGCTGAGCGTCATTGGGCCTGGGGATGACGGACCCCCCCTCGCCCCAAGTCCCTGTGGGACCGGACCCCCGACCCCCCCGCCAGGTCCGGGTTTAGGCCCCTGGAGAGGGGACCGGGGCTTCCTCTGCTCTGCCCAGCGCGCTCCTGGGTGCTGAGAAC
>NC_048310.1:671535-715215 GCF_013100865.1 Trachemys scripta elegans
CCCCCCCTTACCCTGCTGCTCAGAACAGGGTGTTGGGCTCTGTGCCAGCCGGACACATGGCTGCGCTCCCCTGCACAACACAAAACCCGGTCCCTGGCCCTGCACAGGGCTGCCGGAGCGGGCTGCAGGAGGAGGAGCTGCCGGCCGGCTCAGAATGCAGGGAGGGGGGGGTGGGAGGAGGAAGCTGCTCCGGAGTCCAGCCCGGGACTTTCCTGCAGCCCTCCCAGCCGCTCGCTCTGCCGGGGGCGGGGGAAATCCCGGACATTGTGAGTGCTTTACAAATTCCCCCCCGACGCTATTTTTAGCACACAAAAGGAGGACATGTCCGGGTACATCCGGACGAATGGTAACCCTACTGCAGGGCCCTCCCTTTATACTTCCTGTCGCGCCGCAGTACTTCCTGTGCAGGGGGTGGGGCAGTTTTGGCTCCGCCCAGCAGGGGGCGTGTAGTGGACTCTCACTTTCAAGTCCAGAGGGAGGCCACTCTGCCGCACTACAAGGACACACCAGACCCTGCCAGTACAACGGATGCCAAACCTGCAGACATATCACCATGGCTACAATCATGAACACCCGCCCAACACACCTTTCCAGCTCTATGGGTCCGACAAGCCTATCCCAACATGTGGTGTACCTTATCCAGTGCCCCAATAACAACTATGTGGGTGAAACCAGAGAATCACTCTGCTCTCGAATGAACCCTCACAGGAAAATGATATGGTTGAACATGTTTCACAAAGTGATCACTCAAGCCTTAGCCTCAAAGGAAACCTGCACAATACTTTCAAAAGATGAGCCTGAGAGCTTAAATTCATAACTTTGCAAGCCCCTAAAAATCATGGACTGACCAAAGACACTGGATTTATGGCTTATTACAACAATCTGTAACCCACTAACAACACCCCCCCATATGCCGCACACACAACTTTCTTCTGATCGCCCCCTTTCCTTTCCCTCCAGGATTGGTCCCTTGAAATATGTTACTACTTATGCTAAACAATTTCTTCCACCTTATATTTAGCTGTGAGTTTCCCAGACTTGAGGAAACTAACTGCGAAAGCTTGTCTCTCTCACCAACAGAAGTTGGTCCAATAAAAGATATTACCTCACCAATCTTGTCTTGCCCAGCTTTGCAATACTTGACCAAAGGTGTGAGGGAGGGTCACGTGGTCTCTGCCGAAAGCTAAGCACTAGCTGATCATTGTGGTTATTGCCAGACATTTCCATGGGAAGTATTTTATGAGCTCTGTAAAATGTAGGCTCTGAGGTTCCAAACAACTGGAGCTGAAGCAGGTGACTTGAGGTGTGTGATAAATGAAGGGGGGGGAGCTTCCTTTTATGGACACCCAGCCAGCCAGTTAGCTATAAAATCCCTCTTGGTAGCTGGTCTCTACTTGCTTTACCTGTAAAGGGTTAAAAAGTCTCACTGCTCTGCATAGGTAAAAGGAAGTGAGTGGGCACCTGGCCAAAGAGCCAATGGGAAGGCTAGAATTTTTTTAAATTGAAACAAGACTCCCCTTTTGTGTGTCTGGTGTTGTTCTCTGGAGCGAGGAGACGCAGAGCAGGAACAGGGCTGAATTATGCTGTAGGAAGCTTTAAGCCAGGTATGAAAAACCATCAGATCATACCTAGAGACTACCTATCCGAAACCCCAGATATGTAAGTAAATCAAGGAATGTCTAGGAAGATGCGATTAGAGTTATTTCTTTTATTTCTTATTGGCTTGTGGCCTCCTCTGTGCTAACCCCCAAATGCTTTTGTTTTGCTTGTAACCTTTATGCTGGACCTCAAGAAAACCATTCTTGATGCTTAATTATATTTGCTCTTTTAAAATATAGCAATAGCGCACGTTCCAGATGTATTTTCTTTCTTTTGTTTTTAATCAAATTTACCGTTTTAGGAACAGGATTGGGGTTTTCTGTCCTAAGAGGTTTGTGCATATGTTGTTTAATTAGCTGGTAGCAACATCTGAGTTCCTTTGTTTTTCTTTCTCAGCTCTTTCCCGGAGGGGGGGTGAAAGGGCTTGAGGGTACCCCACAGGAAGGAATTCCCAAGTGCACCTTCCTGGGTTCTCAAAAGAGGGTTTTTGCACTTGGGTGGCGGCAGCATCTACCCAGCCAAGGTCAGAGAGAAGCTTTAACCTTGGGAGTTTAATACACGCCTGGAGCGGCCAGTATTAATTTTCAGAATCTTTGCGGGCCCCCACCTTCTGCACTCGAAGTAGCAGAGTGGGGAATCAGCCTTGACAGGCGGGTTAGGGCTCAGCTAACTCCACCAAGAGTGAGAACACCCAGCATCTGTCGAGCCAGCCCGGTCCTGGGTTTCCATCTGGCCCAAACACAGGCCTGAGCAGCGACAAAACCAAAAGAACCCCAAGAAAAGACCCTGAGAGCTGCACTGAAGTGAATGAAATGCCCGGGTTAGGAAACGAGCCCAAACCGCTGGGACAGTCCGAGCGAGGAAGCAAGGGCACAAGGCATTAGCATTATGGAGGGGACATGCAGCCAGTATGCGTCTCATGGAAAGCGGACCCAATTCTCTGGCCTGGACAGGCGCTGTGGGGACTGATTGGGGGGTTAGAAATACTTTAATAGACAGGACAGGCACTTGTTAATAAGTACAGGCCACAGACTGGGTTTTATTGTTTTTCTTTTACCTGTAACCTTATGTTCCCAAAGCCTTTTACTTGCTTGTATTTGAATCTTTATCTCAAGCTCCATTAAATAAACTTCAATCTGGTTTTACTAGAGCCACGCCCCAGTGCTCTGTGCTAAGGCATGTGTTGAACTGGGTAAAGCCAGTGACCTGGGCTGCCCTGCTTCCACAGAGGCAGTGGATCGGTGGATGCTGCAGGTGTCCAGAAGACTGTAACAAGGTGGGCTGGGTAAATTGCTAGCCTGCAGCAGGAAAGAGTGGGGCTTGCAGTATCCCAGAGTGGATCACCTGTATTGCCTGCAGCCAGTAGCTTTGGGAGAACTTCCCCTGGTGGGCACAGACAAGTTGCCCTCACACCATAAGCAGGTGGTAGCAAGTCACCCTGGACTCCTTCATTAACCCTGAAAAGCGTCACACTGGCTCCAGCTCCCTGCACAGAATGATTGTGAAAGCACAGACCTGCAGAATTATGTCAGCCTCTCAGCAAATCCAGACTCAGCGACCGTGCACTGGGGGTGGGCTGGGGAGGCACAAAGCACAAAAAGCGAGGAGCGACAGGGCAGCGAAGGGGAAAGAGAGATTCTAGCCCAATGTCCCACATGTGACAGAACAAGATAAATTTATTTCCTCGAACTACCATGAATCCTAAGTGATGTCTCTTCAGAGCGAGAAGGAAAAGCTCCCTGCCTTTGGGAGATGGAGAGAGATGGCTCCGTGCCATGGAGGTCCCTGCTCTAGAGCAGGGACAGGCAGCAATGACAAATTGACGCAGGAGATCAAACCCCAAAGACAGGAAAGCCCTGATGTGGGCAAGTCCCCCCTCCCCTCAGCAACAGAGACCGGAGGGGGCTGGCTCCTATACTTTGGCAACATCTGTCTACCCAGTCAGGCCAAGAGCCCCATTGAAATGAGCTGGTGGGGGCAGAGGCTCCCGGCTGTGGACAGCTTCTCCCCACCCTGACCCCTCTTGGCTAAGTACCAGACATCTGTCCATCTTGTTAAACTTGCTTTAATATTTGGACATGAAGACAAGACAGAGCCGATCTGGCTGTGCACAGACAAGATGCCCCAGGGCCAGGGTATGGGCCGCAGGGTTTCCCTTCTCATGGATGTGTGGCTTTGGCCATGACGCAGTTCCCTTGGTGACCTCCAGAGGATGCCAATGGGGTTCAGGTGCAGGGGCAGGCGGATAGAGTGGGGCTCGTCAAGCGGCTCAGAGGTTGTTCAGCTCCAGCAGGGTCTGGTCTAGAACTTGGTGAATGCCAACGTTCTCCTCTTTGGCACTGGCCAGATTCTCTGTAAACGCAAGGGACATCCAGACACACATCCAGACAGACAGACGCAGATGCCAGCCACACGTGATCAGCCACACAGACAGACACAGATCACACACACACACGGAGACAGACCCGCCCATGCACAGGGACAGACAGACCGAGCCAGACAGGATCAAACCCAGATACACAGACACAAGCACACAAATGGACATTTCAGTGTCACTGGGGAACAGCGTTTCCACACAGCACCATAACGTACCCCAGCTCCAAGCCAAGGCCCTACCAGGGACACGGCCCGACCTCACAGAGCAGCAATAGCTCAGAGGCCAGGTAGGGCGCCTGGACCAGTCAGATCCTTGCAGCCTAACTTCACACCCATTGCGTCTGCCTGTGCTCCCTGCAGGGTGCTCCTGCCCATGGGGCTGTCAGACGGCACAGCCCCATTTCCGCAGCCAGGTGCTTCCAGCAGAGCCAGGTCCATCCCCAGCGAGTCCTGCCCAGCCACTCATGAAAACCTGGGCGGATGAAAGGTGCATAGCACTGACCAGCTGCTCCGAGACTCAGCGGGGAGCGGTGATCCATGGAGAGCAGGAGCAAGGCAGCAGCTCAGGAGGAGAGAGGACAGCACAGAGGGAAGAGAGACCAGCACTAATGAAACCGCAGGAGCCAGTTCTTCTAGCCTTCGCGTACAGCACATGCTACAGGGGAACCTGCTCACAGCCAGCACTTCTGCGCTGTCCCCTACAGCACTTCTGCTGGAATGAGACTCGCCATGATACCCTCAGCTGGGAGACACCGGGTCTGGGAGTGGAGTAGCTGAGAGCTCCCCCTTCCAGTGCCTCTGTCCTGCTGCCTACCAGAGCCCTTGCTGGGACGGGTATTTCCATGAGGTCACCTGCAACCAACGCTGCTGCCCTGCTGCCTAGAGCACCGGCTGGGAGAGGCTGGGGCCGGAGTAGCTGGGCTCCCGCCCTGTTCCTGACAGTTCCTGGAGCTGGAGAAGCTGGACCTGTGAGAGCAGTCTCCAGACAGCCTTTGCCTGCAGCAGTTGGGTGGTTTAGGAAGTTCCTGTAGAGCCGGTAGGAGGCTGGCTGTCCCCTTCCCTTGGGGAGCTCTACGCTCTAGGGAGGGAGCAGGCAGGGTTCATGTGGCTCAGCCCATCACATGGGCGCTCCCTCCCCAGCCTGGGCAGCTGGCCCCGGCTCAGCAGTGCCCCCGTGGGGAAGGTGGGGGCTCTGGCTATTACAGGGGTAGTGATGGCAGCAGGCTCTGCCCCTGGGCAAATCAACCAGCTCCGGAGGCAGGAGGCTCCAGCTGTTCAGAGCAGGCTGGTCACTCTGCACTGCAAGGCCAGTGGGTGGGGTCCATGTGCCATGTACCCAGCAGCAGGGAGAGGGCAGGGACTCCCCAGGGCCCAGGCCCACCCGGCCTGGTGGAGCCTGTTCCCAGGACTCAGGGCTGCAGGGAATGTCCTGGGCAACGGAGGGGGCGGGCGATGGGGCTGGAACACCCCAAGAGACACAGGCTACGGGACATAAGCATGGGCTGAGGCTGGCTCAGTTGTTAAGTTCGTTAAGGATGACCCGCAGTTCGTTAGTGAGAATACGGTTTTTCTCCGCCTCCTGCTGGGAGCGCGCTATAGAAAACAGACGTCAGCGGCAGCAGAGGGAGAGAGAGAGAGAAAGGAGAGAGTTAGTGCAAAGAGAAAGTCAGGTGAGCACAGAGACGCTCTCAGTGGACGCTGAGCCCTGGGGGGCGCACGTCCCGCAGCCTGTCTGCCCAGTGCAGGAAGGAGAAATGAACTCAGGTCTACAGGAAGAAGGGAGCAGGCCCTGGCCTGGCTAGGGGATGGAGCAGCATGGAGGGATTCGAGAAGGAAAGAGGACATGGTTCCAGGGGATGGGGAGATTTATATCACAAACTGGGGTGAGTTCTGACCCGGAAACATAATGCTCTTTGAAGGGGAAAGCCAATCACCGCTCCAGGAAAGTGCTGCCCCACTCAGCTAACCACAAGCCAGGAAGCCAGGTCAGGGCTGTGAAATGGTGTGTGCGTTGGGGCAAGTCCAGGCAACGAAAGAGAGACAGGGTCAGATCTAGCTCAGTTCAGGCTGGGACCTGGAGCCCGAAAGGAGCCCAAGGACCAGGCGAACTTTCCTTGCAAATGGAGCTAGCTGTGCGCTTGTCCCTCTCCCTCCCCCGGTGTACAAAGGGGGAAGGTCGCCCTGACAGGCATGGCTGAGCTCAAGGGTCTGCCCCGGTTTCCCCCGTAGGGTCCAAGCGGCTGTGGATGTCTGCGCTGTAGAGCACACCTGGCGGGAGAACCCCCCATAAAGGCATGAAAATGAGAGTGAAGGTGAAAAAACAAAGCAGCATGAAGAAAACAAAGGAGAAACCAAGGAGAGAAAATGTTTTATTGAGACCAACGCATTGACCCAGAAGGACAGAAAAGAAAGTAAGTCATGAAATGTGAACTCAAGAGTAACATGCGAAGGACAGGAAGAACGCAGCACAGGGACAGGGGGAAGCAGTAAGGGCTGTCAAGCCTCCGTTTTCCTTCTAGCCCATGAGAGTGACCCTCTCCTTTCCTCCTGCCCTCAGCTTTGGAGGGGCTGTTTCCAGCTGGGGGGAATCCCCTCCAGGGGGGTGTCAATGGGGAGCGGAGCCCAGGCAGATTTGGCCACGCTGCCCCTCCCAATCCCAGCACTAGCTGCTCCCTTCTTGTTCCCAGCAGCTGGGCTAAATGCGCCTGCCTCTTGGGACCCAACATAAGTAAAGCTCCCCTTTGCACCAGGGCACGCCCCTCCGTCTCCTCCCCGAGGGTCCTGGCCCCACAGCTGCCATCTTCCCCAGGCGTGTTAGAACTCGGCAGCCCTTTGACACAAAGCATGCCCCATGGAGCAGGCGAGGCAGAGGGGAGCCAGATGGCCAGTAGCATGGAGAACCCTGGCCTCTTCTCCTGGGCTGCAACAGGAGCTTTTCTCTATTTTACCTTCGGCACCAACGGCTCTTAAGGAAAGAGAGAAATCCAAATCTGCAGCCGTCCCCCTGCCCATGCCCACGGAGCAAAGATCAGCCGAGGCCAGCAGAGACCAGCATGTGGGGTGAGATGGGACCATGCACCTTCCATCCTCAGACCCCACCCCCAGGCGAGGGGTCAGTCCCTGAAGGCTCACCCCCTGCGTAACTGGACACTTCGCTGCAGCTCGGCAGATCAGGCTAGCCGGCCACACGCAGCACCTGGGCAAGGCCTATGCATGGCACATTGCAGACAGGCTGATCCTGGACCAGGGATGCTCCCCAGTCTGGGTTATGGGCTGGTCAGTGCTCAGGGACCCTCCTCTCCTGCAGCTTTCACTGAGCAAACCACAGCCACCCAGCAGCACTGGGCTTGTGGGGACAAAGAAGGGATGGACAGATAGACAGACAGGCAGTGGGGAGCAGAGACCAAGGGATAGACGGACGGGCAGGCAGGCAGGGGCAGCCATGGCGACTGAGGTCACAAGCAGGCAGGGTAGGAGGGGGCGGGCAGACAGCACGAGTGGGGTGCCATGGTGCTGGGACCGCTTGGGGGGCTCAGAGGGAGGTGATGTCGTTAAGTGCATTGTCCAGCTCCTCGCTGATTGCCTTATACTTCATCTTCTGAGCGTACACTTCGTCTGCAGGCAGGAGGGAGTGCGGGGGGCGGCCCGTGGCAGAGAGCAGAGCAAGGCAGTGAGGGGGAGGGAGAAAGAGAGAGAGTGAATGTGAGAGAGAGAGAGAGAGAGAGAGAGACCTTGCTGCCATGGGAGGGTGCCAGGTAAGACTCACACAGGTGCATGGGCCTCTGATAGGCCAGGCTGGTTCCTCCCACCCCTGCCCTTACCTCGTTGCTCCAGGGCCTCACTTGGCCCCTTCTCACCAAGGACTCTCCTGGCCCGGCCTGAGCTCCCTGGCCACTCTTCATCCCCTGCCTGCCTATTGTGCTCCTGGCTGCCCCCTGTCCTGGGACCCCTCCTGGCCCATGCCCATCGCACGGTGATCCTGCCTCCCCTCCCTTCAGACTGGGATTCCCACGCAGGGGGGCAGCTTGTTCTGTGATACCCACCCGGGCTCCCTGTCCCTCCCTCCTCTCCGGATCCCAGCACTCAGCCACAGCCCCATGGCCGGAGGTTTCGGCTGGGCAGACCCTGAGGCACGTCCTGGGCCTCTTAGACTGGCTGGGCTCTGTGAGGAGGGGGGCCAAAGGGCAGGCAGGGTCTCTGTACCTTCTAAGTCGTCAATGGTTTTCTCCAGCTTGGCTACGGATCGCTCAGCAAACTCCGCTCGGGTCTCAGCCTAGGGGCAGGAAACGGGGTGTTAGCTATGGTACCGACTGTCTGATGGAGAACTGGTCAGGGGGTAGCATCTCCTAGGCCAGGACTCTCCACGGGCAAAGGAGGGCCAGAGGCTACCCCGCTTGGCCCCATGGAGGGCCCCTTACTGGAGCTGGGACATGGCGAGCAGCCGAACCTCCTGTTGGACTCACTCCCCAGCATTTCCGCAGGGCTCAGCTGTCTGCTTTGTTGTATCTGAAGTTGCAGCAGATCCGGCCGACCTGTCAGCTGCTCTGCAGCGACTCCAGCTCCACAACACGGGGCCAGGCCATGGCTGGAGGAGCAGCAGCATTCAGAGCCATGCGTGGGTCCAAAGCAGAATCTGCCTTTGGGCTGCTAATTTCAGCTCCGCTCCAGAAATGACTGTGTCTGCCCGCCCCCACCCAAGCACCTTGGGGCCCTCACGGGCTGAGTTTGGCCCCTTAAGTGAATCAGAAACACGTAGCTGGGCAGGGGAAGGGCGGTGGGGATGGCTCGTGTTTTGGGGCAGGGTGTTAGGGGAAACCGGCTGTCTGCACAGTCCGGGGATCCTGTCCAGGCGGATGGTGGTTTTAGCCATTCAGAGGAGCGGGCAGTAGACTCAGCGTGGGTCAAGGACTAACCCAGGGATTGTGCTCACAGAACAGGCACCGTCTCTACAGTGTGCCAGGGGGTGCTCGGCCCCGGCTCTGCCCTAGGCCCTGCCCCCACTCCACCCCTCCCACAAGGCCCAGGGCCTCACCTCCACCTGGCCTCTTACCGCCCCCCGCCCCACCTCTTACCGCCCCTGCCCCGCCCCTGCCCCTTACCACCCCCCCACTCCACCCCTCCCACAAGGCCCAAGGCCCCACCTCCACCCTGCCTCTTACCGCCCCTGCTCAGCCACTGCCCCGCCTCTTACCACCCACCAGTTGGCAGCAGGAGGAGGTGCGGGGAGGGAGGGGGAGGCGCTGATCCATGGGGTCCGCTAATGGGAGGGAGGCGCTGGGGGGGGGGGGAAGAGAGAGAGCTGATGGGGGGCTGCCGATTGGTGCTCAGGGCCCACCATTTCCCCCCGTGGGTGCTCCAGTCCCAGAGCACCCACAGAGTTGGCGCCTATGGCCCACAGCCAGCACAGCCCATGGCCAGGCCCACTCTGAAGGGTGGCAGCAAACCTGTGCACCCTGGGAGGACGGGGCGATTACACAAGGTCTCTGACTTCCTGTCAGGATCTCTGATTCTGGGCGTCTCTCACCTCCTTCAGTTTGTCTGTTAGCAGCTTGATCTCCTCCTCGTACTTATCTTCCTTGGTGGAGTACTGTGAAGAAAGACACGCCTGAGTCGCTGCACAGTCCCTGCGGCAACCACTGGGTCCCTCTCTTATAGCGACAGGCTGGCGGGCCCACCCCGACGTGCCCCACCGTTGGCCAGATCCCAGGGCCTCTCCCAGGAGAGCAGCACTCTGCCCCGCTCACTGCTCGGGCCCTGCTCCTTGCCAGCCTCTGGGGGCTGGGGGCTGCACTCCTCCAGTTCCTACCTTATCGGCCTGGGCCTCCAGGGACTTCAAGTTGTTGGTGACAATTTTCAGCTCTTCCTCTAGGTCCCCGCATTTACTATTCCCAGCAGGCCAGGGCGCGCGGAAGAGAGAAGGGAGAGGAAGGGGGGAGGAATGAAGGAAAGGAGAGAGAGAAAAAGCTCAGGAGAGAGAAACAGCAATTCAGATGGAGAGGATGCAACAGCCAGTCTGGCCCAGGACCTCAGACAAGCCACCATCCCCGCTGCCCTACCCGGGTGGTAGTCACGCAGCTCCTCGGAGCGTCCGGCTGAATGGCTGGGATGCGAGAGGCAGGCTCGGACACCCAGACTGTGCCCAGGCAGTGAAGGGGTAGAGTGAATCACCGGCCTGAGCAGGTAACTGGATCTAAAGAAGGGTCAAAAGTCCAGACCAGAGATGCCAGAGTGACAGGACCAGCCAGCCCAATTTGCCTCTGCCAGCCCCTCGCGGGACCATGAGAGCTCCTCCTGCACAGTGGAAAGTAATTGGGACAGAGACTCTTGCAGTACCGAGAGACAGATGTAGACAGGGAGTGGGAGAGGTCTCACTCCCCACCAGGGCCTGCCTCACGCCTGCAGGGCCTACCCTGGGGCCTCGGGCCGCGGCCAATGCTCAGCTCGCCCTGTGGCACAAGGAGCGGCCCTGCAACGCAGGCAGCCAGCGAGAGGTGTGGGGCGAACCAGGCAGCAGCCAGCACCAAGGGCCACCCAGCTCGCCTCCAACCCCAGTGCATCGATCCCCATCTGTCTCAGCCCAGGCCCAGACCCAAAGCCGCCCAGGATGGCGAGGGAAGAAGGAGAGGGCTCAGAGTAGTCTCATAGGAATGATGGAAAGGAGACAGCACGTCCAGAGGGTCGGAGAGGCAGAGAGGGACAGAGAGGAAGCTGCGAGTCTCCCCAGTCCCCTGCCCCAGTACCTCTTCCTCTGAGGCCATCAGGGATTTGAGGGTCTGGTCCATGGTGCGCAGCTCCTCTTCCAGCTGTCTCACTCGGCTGGGGGGAGTGAGAGGGGGCATCCCAGGGGGAGCATTCAGCCATGGGAAACCGAGCAGAGAACAAGATCAACCATTCCCACTCCTTGCGCCCCTACCCCCCCGGGCCCGGTGGGGACAGCGACGGGGCAGGAGCGGCTGCCACTCAGCCTGACTAGAGACAGAGAGCCAGGGGCCCCCCTAGGATCAGACCAGCTGCTCCTCAGCACCATGGGAACTTCACGGCGCTGCGCCTGGATTCTGTGCCTCTAACGGGGTCAGTGGCGCCCCTGCTGGAGAACCAAGGGAAGGCCTCACCCCAGCCACGGACTCTGGCTACCCACTGAGTGCTCCCCGAGGGCTGGATCCCAGCTCAGCCTCATGGAGGGGGGAGGGGGGGAAGAGAAGCAGGATGTAGGGGTCCGAGAAACCCCGTCCCCGTGCCCTCCCGGGGGGTAGAGACAGCACTCACCTTTCTGCAACCTCCGCCCTTTCCTCCGAGCGCTCCAGCTCCCCCTCAATGATCACCAGCTTACGGGCAACCTGGCAGGCCCAGCAGAGGAGAGACTGTCAGCCCGGCGCAGGGCGGCAGCTGCGGGGACACAGCTCGGCAGCAACCCCCCACCACAGGGGTGGCCGCAGATAAAGGCCGAGGGGGGGAGGGGAGCAGCAGGCAGAGGACTAGCAGGGAGGTGGATGGTGGCCCCCAGGTGTAGTGGTGCTGGGAGGCGGAGGACATGGCATGTGGGGTGCTGCCCAATGTGGCAGCAGGCAGAGGAGACGCCCCCCAGAGACAGTGGCAGCAGGTGGGGGAGGGATGCCCCCCAGAGCCAAGAGGGCAGAGGGTGGCGGGAGGGCAGGGCCTCAGCAGCAGGACCCACTATCTCGTGCTGCATTCTCCCGGGACCTCTCCTACGAAGGGGGCTGTTGCTAGGATCTGCCAGCCCCCCGAGGGCTGCGCCCCCACTCCATGGCAGCGCTCCAGTGCCCGAGCGCGTCCTTGGTGTGAGCCAGACAGAGCCACGGATGCTCCTGGCGGTGTCAGCAAGAACCCCAGGGATGATGGTCGTTGGGAAGGGCTGGTTCTCACCTCCTCGTATTTGCGGTCGGCCTCCTCAGCTATGTGCTTGGCCTCTTTCAGCTGCATCTCCTGGAGCTCCATTTTCTCCTCATCCTTCATGGCCCGGTTCTCAATGACTTTCATGCCTCTGAAGAAAACCCAAACCACAGTGTTACGGCCATGATCTAGACTGGCCCGAAATGCAGCCATGATCTAGAGCACCCAACTTGCCTCGCAGCAAGCTAGAGCGCCCCAGCTCTGCCCCACGCTGGAGTACCCAACACCTGCTCCCTCTCCTTTTGCAGCCCTGAGCCCCCCCCCCTTCCGGTGAATTAAACCATTCCCATGTTCTAGATCATCTTCCGGTCTCGGCAATTAGCCTCATGCTGTTATCCCAGTGCCCATCCTGCCACATCCCTCACCCTCTCAGATCACTGCCACATGGAGTCAGATGCTCCTAGCATTGAGCTAGCAGCCCCCTTCAGCCCCATCCTAGGTCACACTCAGCGCTAGTTCTGCGCCCTCTGTCCTGCCACCCATCACCACAGCATTTGAGCGCCTCCTGCAGAGTCAGTAGCATGGGCCCCTCTGGGACAATGCAGATGATGGAGCCCAGCCCAAAGCCTGGGAGAGCTGGGGACAGAGCGTTCTCCATCAAGGGGAGCCAGCTACGGAAAAACCTCCCAGTGGAGATCAGGGAAATTCAGTCTGACCATCTTCAGGACACCCTTACACCCTCCTCTCCCGCACCGAACCAGTGATACTCACAGCCCTGACACCCTGTCTGCCCAAATAGCCCCCACGTAGTACACAAAAGCCTACAGCAAAGGATCAAATCACCCAAATGGAGGAACAGGAGCAGGGGCCCCCTATGCACATGGCCAGCAGTAGCCCTCAGCTGCGAGCCTCTGAGCCGGGTCGACACGCCTGGGCTCACGGGGCCCCTGCTGCACTTGGAAGTTGCAGCTCGGGCTGTAGCGTGGGCTCGAAGCCCAGCCCTGCCCTAGGCTTCAGAGCCCGAGCTCCAGCTCGAGCCACATCAACCAGCTAGTGCTAGCAGGCAGCGCAGACCCCGCCAGCCCAGGTCTGTCGACCTGGTTCAGCAGCTCGCGGCTGTGGGCAATGCAGACAGTTGCCTGGACCATGGAGAGGGCAGGCAGCCAAGGGAGCTACAGTGACCCAGCCTCGGGTGAGAAACACAAGGGTCGTTGGGCCCAGGCCCTCAGCCAGGAGGAAGGGACAGAGATTCCTAGTGAGCTGGAGGTGAAATAAGACATTTTTAGACAGATACTCCCTGATCCCCCAGCTTAACGAGGAGTTAAACAGGACCCCAAGGCTTTGCACGACTCTGCCAAATGGAAGGTGGGGACAAATTCTTTCCAACAGCATCCCTTTGGTCTTGTCTGGGGTCTCCAGCTGCAAGCCAACTGCCCTCCATCCAAGAGCCGATCTCTGGGACGTACGGCGAGTGACATCTTAGTCGTGGTGGTGGCTGCATCGGCGGTGAACGAGATTGATAGTTGAGTGTTGTTGGCAACTGAGCCCTGGTGTCTCCCTCTGTCTCCCAGTAGAGTCACATAGACATTGAGGAGAAGCCAGTGTTGCATGGATCCCTGAGGGACCCAGCAGATGAGAGCCTTCGGCGCTACCCATCATCACTCCCCCAGTTCTGCTGGAGAGGAGCAATCACCCACTGGAGTGCTGTGCCATCGGCTGCTCTGTCAGGTAGGTGAGTTAGTACCTGTGGTCCACTGCGGTGCCGCAGCAGGAGCATGGAGACCTTACCTGCGTCCGTGGCCCAAGGCCGTCTCTCGGTGCCACTAGAGCGGTCTCTGTGTTGGGCACTAGCCTGAACCCAGAATCTAGAGCATCCACGGTCATGGCGCAGGTTGGACCATTGATTATTTTACCCGGGAATGGGAGGCTGGAGAGGTCTTCAGGGTTGACTGGTGGCTCCTGGAGGACAGGGCAGACTCCTGGGCTTTCCAGGAGACTGCCCTGCGCTACACTAGTGCTGCATTCGCACACCTAACCAGCTCCCTGCTTTCCACGCTGGTTTCCCATAGAATAGCGAGTCACGGCTTTGGTCCTTATGTCCAAGATGCTCAATGGCCTGGGCCCAGCATATCTAAAAGGGCCTGAAGCTCCAGGACGAAGCCCTGGTCACCAGTTCCGCTCCTCGGCACAAGGGGACTCTCCCCCGGAGGGTACAGCGCATCTGGGTGCGAGACAGAGCTTTCCAGGGCCAGCTGAGCCAGGAACGAACTCCCGGAGGGGCCTAGTACCATCACAAACTCCCTACCTTCCAGTCCCAGGGCCAGCATGCTTCTCCAGCTATCCTTTGCTGACACAGACACAGGGTAGCGTGGACATGTTCAAAAACCTAAAAGCCCTACCAAAATCAACCACTCCACTGCACACCAGGGTCCTCACCTGGGGAGAGGACAGGCGTGTGTGACAGATGTTAGCCACAGGGCTTAACACGCAGCTGGAAGGTCCCCAGAGACCTCAGCGATCAGCATGGGGAAAGAAAGAGAGTTTCAGGGCTGATGAGCCCTGCCTGAGACAACGAGTATCACCTGCAGCAGGACTATCACTTACCCCCGGGGAAGGCCTAGGGTTAGGGTTAGGCCCACAGGCTGGGTAAATATTCTGAACTCTCGACACTCTGCCACGAATGGCGGAGCCCACTCAGGGGTCACTAGGAAGTTGCATAGAGCACGGGGGAAACTGTTTGTTATCTGCTCAGCGCCTTACAGCCACAACCAGCATCACCCAGTGGGAACGCGCTTCCTTTCAGGATCATTTCTGGGAGCTATTTCTGTCCTCTGCGTCTCCCTTCTCCAGCCATGTTTGACATCCACTCCCTTTCACTACCTTTGTGTGTGTGTCTCCCCATTACCTCCCTTCTGCCCCCTCCTGAAGGCCAAACGATTAGCAACTGACTAGTTAATTAGGACATTGCAAAAGTGTTATCATTAGGCTTTAGAGTCAACACCTTGGCAAGGTCCCCGGGGAGCAGGCAGTTCACAGCTCCAGTCTCAGTCGCTGTCTCTGTGACACTTGAAGTCTGGAGAGCTAAACTCTAGCTTTTGAAAAGCCCCATGAAATCTCAGTGCTGGCACAAGCTGAACCTGCTCCAGGGGCCACGTGACCCAGCCGAGCAAGAGAGAAGGGCCCTGAGGGGCCCCTCTTTGACAGCAGTAACTGGCACCTTCAACAGTCCAACTCACTGCTCCTGGCAACCTAGAGCACAGCCGTCCTCGGACAGGCTGCTGCAGCCTGATCTCCTGCCCCAAACTGCCCCCATCCAGGGGTGCCAAAATGGGGGAGGGGGGCCTAGGGGGCCATGGCTATGCACTTCCACGAAGTGTGAGAGTCGGGGGAGGGGGCTGAAAGGAGTGGAGAGGAGCAAGTGGGGAGCGGGGCCTCAGGGGAAGGGGCGATGCAAGGGCAGGGCCTCAGGGGGGAAACGTGCCTGTGGGCCCTCCACCTTTAGGGCACTTCCACTGCTCCTGCCCCCATCCCTCCCTGACATGGGCTCAGCATGGGGCCCAGCTGCCCGTTGCTGTCATGACACCAGCAGGACCCCAGTTCCATGGGATGGGGGCTTGGAGCAATCCCACAGGGCCCTGGAAGAGGAGCCCAGCAGCCCCATGGGGGCAAGAGGCCACATCCAGGCCAACCCCCCCCACCCCCTGCGCTGCCAGGTCACATTCCCCTCCGCACTCCTTCCTTCCTTCCCACCAACCACACACCTCTCGCTCTCATCAGCCGCTTTCTCCGCCTCCTCCAGCTTCTGCAGCGCAGTGGCCAGGCGCTCCTGGGCTCGGTCCAGCTCCTCTTCCACCAGCTGGATACGGCGGTTCAGGGAGGCCACATCAGACTCAGCCTGAGGGAGAAGCAGCACCAGAGTCAATCCCACCCCACAGCTGGAAAAGGGCTGAGAGCCACTGAAAGGGCACGAGCCCCTCAGCACTGGGACCTGTGCAGAGGCCATAGGAATTGCTGCCTGGATCAGCCAGGGTCTGTCCCGCACAGCAGCCGGCCTCTGACAGCATCAGATGCTTCAAAAGTTCGCGCAAGATGCTCACAGTAGGGAGAGATGGAATAATCTGCCCCCACACGACGTCTCATCCTGGTCTCGAATACTTCGAGATTGGCTCAAGCCCCTGAAGCAGGAGGTTGAATATCCTTGCCAGAATTTATGCTAGCAGTAACTAGGATAGCCCTGAATATTCTTATCTATATAAGGATCCAATCCTTCTTTGAATTGGGCTAAATTTTGGCCTGAATGTCTTGTGGCAGTGAGTTCCACAGGATAATTAGGAATTGTGTGACAAAGCGTTTCCTTCTGTTACTTTTTAATTTGCCACTTTTAAATTTCTTTCACTGTCCCGGGGTTCTGGGGCAGCAGAAGTTCCCAGTCTACATTCTCTAGACCAGCGGCTCTCAAACGTTTGTACGGGTGACCCCTTTCACACAGCAAGCCTGAGTCTGACCCCCTTATAAATTAAAATCACTTTTTTTATATTTCACTCTATTATAAATGCTGGAAGTGAAGCGGGATTTGGTGGATGCTGACAGCTTGTGACCCCCACATAATAACCTCGTGAGCCTCTGAGGGGTTACGCCCCCGGTTTGAGAACCCCTGCTCTAGACCACTGATTGTTTTAGATGCTTTTGTCATGTCCCCCTCTCATTTGTCTCTCTACGGTAACAATCTTGATCAGTTCACTCTCTCCTCAAGGAGCTTTTCCAGGCCCCTGATCATTCTCATCACCCTTCTCTGAACCCCTCTAATGCTACAATATCCTTTCTGAGACAGGGTGTCCAGGGGAGGCCGGACCATCGATTTATATAAAGCCATTCAAAATTCTCCATCCTATTCTGAATTCTTGACCTCTCATCTGGGTTTTGGACCACACGGTCTAGCCAGCGCCTGACTCCAGTGACTCCTGCACCTCTCCCCAGAGTCCAGCTCAGCCCCGCGCCAAGGAACCACCCCCAGTGGACCCTGCACCGTTCTCCCAGACATAGGCGCTGACTTCTAGTTTTCCTGGGGGGGGGAGGGGCTTTCGGGGGGGCTCTCCATCCCCGCTCCGACCCAAGGCCCTGCCCCCATTCTGTCCCTTCCCCCAAGGCGCCACCCTCACTCCACCTCGTCCTGCCCCCCTCCCCTGAGCTCCCGCCCTTGCTCTGTCTCTTCCCACTTTGCTCCACCCCGAGGCCAACACCCACCTGCTGCTCACTGCTCTCCGCCCTCCCCCAAGCCTCTTCCCCAGCCATCAAACAGCTGTTTGGCAGCGCTCCTGATTAGCTCATTGGGGGTGCTGCCAAACCGCTGGCGGCACTGCACAGCTGAGCACCCACGGAGTCAGCACCTACGCTCCCAGAGCCCAGCCCAGTCCTAAGAACGGATCGACAGACGGCTGGATGGACAGATAGACACATACCCCCATCCCAAGCCAAAGCCCAGTCACTCTGGCAAGCGAGCAGACAGACTTGTGTGAGCAGGGCCTGAGCTGGCACGCGCGGCCGACGCTGGCTCTGAGATCGGGGGCTAGCCAGAGCTGCTGCCTGGGCTGCAGAGTCCACACCGCTCGTTTTAGTGCACTACCTCGGGCCCCATCCGCGCGTGGCTGTCCCGGGCTTGGAGGCTGGCTCCCCGCTGCAGTGCGGACACAGCCCAGGAGCCCCACACACTCCCCTCCAAGCCAGAGCCCAGCCTGGTCAGTCCTGGCTGACCCCCTCACCGGCGAGTAGGGTGACCAGATGTCCCAATTTTATAGGGACAGTCCTGATTTTTGGGTCTTTTTCTTATATAGGCTCCTATTACCCCCCACCCTGTCCCGATTTTTCACATTTGCTGTCTGGTCATCCTACCAGCGAGGGTGGTGTGGGGCAGCATTTGGGTTTGCAGAGCGGTGAGTAAAGGAGCAGGAATGCCCGGCACAGATTCGCTCCCAAAAAGGAGATTGGAACAACTTGTGGATTTCCTGTTTACTGAAGCCAGCGAGGCTGTCCATGCGGGGTCCCCTCCCCCGCCCCGGCTCCCTACGCCAGCCAGGCAGGGCGGAGGCAGCACTGGTCAGGCTGGGGAGGGGACCTCGAGGCTGGGGGGCCTGCGGATACCCCCTAAGCCCGGTCACTCTCTCCCACCTCTGACCAGCGATTGGCTGGGCTCCGTTACAAGGAAAGGGAGCCGCTCTGGCTGGTACCTTCTCCCGGCCCCTCCTCAGCCTGGGGGGCTCAGAGCTGGGCCAGGCCTGAGCCCTCCCTGATTTACAGTCCCCAGGGGAGGAATCCAGCAAAGCGCCTCTATGGGGCTGGCCCGCAGCCAAGGCCAGGCTGCAAGGAGCCCCAAGGGCCAGAAACCAGCATGTTCCCAGGCTCCAAGCACCACCCCTTCCCCAGGACTGGGTTCCCTGGGGCGAAGGGGAGTGGGGGAGGCGAGCCAGGGCTGAGGACACTGGGGAAAGGGGGGGCAGGGAGAGGGATGAGAGCAGAGACAGTGGCGGGGCAGGGGAAGAGAGGCCAGAGACAGCTCTTGGCAGGGGGTGTGGGGAGTGCAGGCGCTCCGGGAGCCGGAGTTGTGGACTGGGAGCCAGACTCTCGCCAGCCCCATGTCAGCTCCCCTAGCCCCACACCAGCCTCCCATGCCATATGCCAGCTCCCCCAGCCCCACGCTAGCTCTGCCAGCTCCCCCAGCTCCATACCACTCCCCCCTTCCCTCCCCACAGCATCTGACCAGCTTTTCTTTCCATTTGGTAATTCTCGCATTGCTCCTACTCTCACAGGCCTGAGCTCAGCCCCGGAAATGCCTCCAGCGGGTGCAGCAGCCCCCAAGGGCTGAACTCTCGGGGGGGGGGGGGGGGGGGGGGGGAGGGCGTAGCTAGGGGATGAGGCCAGGCTGAGAGCAGGGCCCAGGGCCCTGTCCCAGCACAGGCCACCAGACACCGTCACCCCGCACTGTCTGGCTACTGAGTGCCCTGCACAGGAGGCTGGGATCTGTGCACCGGGCCCCAGAAAGCAGATCACACAGAACAGGGGTGAGCCTGCAGAGTTAGGGACCCCCTCATGCCATGATGACCCTGCCCTACATCCCCTTCCCTGGCCTCCCACGCCTGCAGGAAACCCCCCCCCCCCGCCAGGGATGCCAGGACTAGGAGTGCTGGGGGGGCCGCACCCCCAGCTTGAAGTGGTTTCCATCCATACAGGATTACAGTTTGGTCCAATGGCTCTCAGCACCCACACGATACAAAGCGTTCCAGCAGCCCTGCCCTCAGGGATGGACAAACCCTCCAGGAACCTTGCCCCCGCCCCAGTTATAGCCAGACCCAGACCTGCCCTTCGTTGGCTGTAATTCCGCAGTGCCATCTCCTCCCAGGCCAGACACCAAGGCAGCAGGGAAAGGGCTGGGCTTGGCTTTAGAAGGGGCTTTGGGCAGAAGGCCCCAGGAAGCACACATTGGGCTGCTTTCCTACCCCAACCCTCTCCCCGTGGAGCACTGTGCTGCCATGCCGGGGTCCGGGCTGGGTTCGCTGGCTCCACATCATGCCACAAGGACTGGGAAGGCTCCCAAGAAACAGTCCCTGCTAGGCACTAGGCACAGCAGTGATGGGATTCCAGTGGGGGCCCCCCCAGCACCAGCAGAAGGTGTTAGCCAGGCCGCAGAAAGCTACCTGACCCCACAGAGCCTGCAATAATGTCCTTGGCCTATGTTGGTTACAGGGACACGGGGGATGGGCAAAACCCCCTTCTCCCGGCTGGGACCCCCTTCCCCTCCAGCCATGCTCACACCCCGGCAGGCCTGGGTTTCCCTGCAGGATGGTCACTAGAGCAGAGGAAGCTGGAACGGGACAGGGCTTAGCACACACTAGTAAGGAGATCAGAGGAGACAACCCTTGGCCCACCCACCACCTGGCCAGGTCCAGCCCTTGGGAGCACAAGCCAGGACCTGGCCCTTCCACACTGAGGTCTCAGGTCCCTTCCCTCCTGGAGTCAGGGCAGGAAGCCACACAGCGTAACTGCTCTATGGAGAGTTTCCGCTGGTTCCTGGACTTCAGCCAGGCCCGGCGCTGGAGTGACCTGCCAGGCTCTCTGGTGGAGATCAGGTTACTGGGCAGGGTGGCCCGGCTTCCCCTGCAGCCAATGAGCACCAAAGAGTGAGAGGGACGGGGGCTGTGGGAACAATAGGAAGCTCCTGGCAGAGTCTGCACCAACCAGCCTCAGGTACACGCTCCAGCCAACACAGCCAGGAACAGGAGCAACTGGGCCTGCCAGTGCCGCCCCAGGCAAACAGCCTCTAGCCCAGCCGCACCCAGCCAGGGAATGCCCTCCTCCCCCGCCGCCCACGCTGAACTCCTCCTAGAGTCAGATTGGATCAGCAAGGCCCAGTCCTGCATGTCAAGTTCCCTGCTGGGACCCCCTCCCAGGGGGGCTCTGCCCGAGATACCCATAACCCCCCTATAGGGCTCTCTCTGCCCGAGATACCCACCTATAGGGCTTTCTCCTCCCTTCCTCATTCTACTTATGGCAGGAGCAGCTTTCCTGAAGAAGGCCTCTGCGGTACGGCCTGAAGCAAGCCAGACTCCTGATTAGCCAGACTTCCTCTGGGAATACGAGCTCCCCATGTGATGCCGTGGCAAAAGAGGCTACAGCAATCCCTGGATGTATAAGCAAGGGCTAGCAAAGGGAGTAGGGAGATGGCATTAGCCAGACCATTCCTGGATCCCATGGCCAGTTTCGGGGGCCACACTTTGCTGACAAATTGGGAAGATTCAGAACAAAGCTACAAGGATGATGCGAGGTCAGGAAAGCTAGCCTGACACGAGAGACTGAAGAAGCTCAATCTAAGAGAAAGTCAAGAGGTGACTTGATCATGGTCTACAGCTACCTACACGGGACAGGGTTGTCTGGTAGCACAGGGCTCCTTCACCTAGCAGACAAAGGCAGAGGGAGAGCCAGAGGTTGGAAGCTGAAACAAGACACATTCAGACTAGAATTAAGCTGGGGTTTTAACCGTAAGGGCTCGGTTGGATCTCTCTCCCAGACCCGCCCCACTGGAAGGGACGGGCTGGAGGTGGCAATCACTGGCTGACATTCTCTGGCCTGTGCTGTGAAGGGGGTGAAACTGGATGCTCATAAGGGCCTCTTTGGGTCCCCACATCTCTGGCTGTCTGAGTCTAACCCTCTCCTGGCAGGCAGCCCTCCACTCCCCAGCAGAGGGGATACCATGGAAATTATTTGAGGCACCTGTCGCTCTGGCATCCGGGTGGGCATTACAAATGGAGCTCCTTTTCCGCACACACCCTGCAGCACTCAGCTACTACCCTTACAGGGCGGGGCTGGGGAGAGCGCTCCCGGGGCCTCCAGCCAGCGGAGGCCTGGACACCTGCGTCTCACAGCCTGCTCTGGAACCGGCCAGGCTTGGCCACAGACATATTTCCAGTGGTGAGGATCCCAGAGGCAAGGACAACACCCTGAGAGTGGCCGACACCCCTCCTGCAAGTCCCACCCTGGGGACAGGCAGCCTGAGTTTTCCTGTTGAACACAGGTGGCCCGTGGCAGATCTCACAGGGGGCCTCTGAGATCACTGGGACCTAGGCCAGCTGCTTTTGGGTCCTTGGGGGTCTTTCTGAGCAGAACCAGTCGCAAGCTACCCCTTCCCCCAGGGCTCGTCCCTACAGCTGAGACTGCAGCACCGAGGGGTGGTGGAGTCGAAGGCTGCTGGGAGAACCAGCAGGGGCAGCTGATCTGTTCACTGCTGTGAAGGGACAGAGAATCAGAGACTATCAGGGGTGGACGGGACCTCAGGGGGTATCTAGTCCAACTCCCTGCTCAAAGCAGGACCAATCCCAACTACATCATCCCAGAGCTGACAACCAGCCTAACGCCATTCCCAGGGATGAGGCCTAACTGATCTGGGTCGAGCACAGGGCCCTGGAGCTGGTCCACTCCCACCCGACTCAGGGCTGGGCCAGGCAGTTACACCAGCATCCTGGGACGGCTTCCCAGGCCAGATCCATCTCAACAGGCTTTCAGAGCTGCCTGCCCCTTGCCCCCCGAGGCGGCCCAGCACTGCTCACTGCCTATCCCAAGCCCCACAGGGCCTCTCGAATCCCTGCTCGAGTGACTGGCTGTGACTCCACCAGGGAGCACAGCCGGACTGTCCCGAACCCGGAGCCCGTCTCGGGGGAGGCGGTCGACACTGAGACCCGGTCGGGTCAGCGTGGGTTACTCAGGGCGACACAGGCGCAGCGCAGCGCAGCGTGGGAGAAGGCAGCTCCTGCACCCTCCCTACCTCATTGCCAATCATCCATCCCCCACTCCCGCCAGCAATGCCTCTTGCTCTTCCCCTCACCTCCTCTGCCCCCGGGCAAGGGGAAGCCCAGTGAGCCCAGAGGGAGGGAGGGATAGATGAGGACACAGCTTTGCATCCTGTGTACCATCCCGGCGGGGCCAGGACAGCAGAGGCTGCAGCTTCAGCCTGGAGCAGGAGATGTTCCCTCCCCGACAGAGAACCCACTGCACCTCCAGCCAGACCCAGCATGGCCACTTCTGGACTTGGGGCTCTGCAACTGACCGAGGTGAGCCCGTGGCTGCACGGCCCAGGCAGTGAGTCAAAGCTGCCGGAATGGGCACCCCGTCCGCCAAGATGGCCAGCTGGGGCAGCCAGCAGTAGGCCTGAAACTGACGCCACGGTGATGGGGACCCCAGAAGCACCCAGGGGGCAAGAAGGGCTTCATCCCTGCTGGGGGGCACTTTCCCAGCTGGGTCTGGCCACTGGCCTTCCGAGATGCAGGCACAGCCGGTAGCTGGACAGAGAAACTGAGCCACACAGGGGCTGCTGAACCCACAGCCAGGTCAGGGGGCGCATGGGTGGGGCTGGGCCTTCCTGGCAGCCAGCTGCATCCAGGTGCCACGAGTCTGGCGCTTGGGTTGTTCTCAGCTGTGGCCCTGCCCTGGCATCACCATAGGGACAGGCACCAGATACCCACCTACTAGACCACACACCTGGGACCGGCCTGCTCCGGCCCGTTACCATGGGGAAAATCCCCCTCCCCCCACCTCTGTGTAACCCCTAGACCTGAATAACAGCACCAGGCCCCATCTCCCAGCTACTTCCCAGACCCCTCCCCCCCAATCCCAACCTTTCCCCAGTCTGCTCCCCGCCTTCCCCAGCTAAACCCCAGCAGCCTCCACCCTGGCCCCTCACTGGGTGCACCCCGGACCCCCATCCCAGCTCCCCCTGCTGCAGCCCAGGCCCTACAGCCAGCTGCTTCGTTCTGCCTGGAGCAGGCGAGGGGAGCCCTGGCTGAAGAAGCTGGGAGGAAGTGGATCTGAGCCCCTGGCCGCCCTTTTCTTTTCCTCTTGCTCTGCCCCACCCTCCTGTGAGGGATGAATGGAGAAACCTCCAGCGCTGCCTCGCTCTGGCTGGCTCTGAAACCCTTCAGCACCCACCCCGGAGCCCAGAGGTGATCCCTGCTGGGGGCCGTGTTTGCATCGTACCCAGAGAATTTAATCCACACACGCTGGAGGCTCCTGGGCAGCCTGGGTCTGATCACTGCCGTGCCCAGGGCTGGGGTCACCACAGAGCCAGCTTGGGGGAGACGAGGAGAGCAGGGGGACAGGCGGGTGGTGGGAGGCTGGGACGGGGCCAGATGGGGGGTGAGTGCAAGGAGATGCTCCCTGGATGGGGAGTCCAGCATCAGGCAAGGAGGGTGCAAGGTGAGCCCAGCTTGGGGGGGCTGACGGGGCCTGCCAGGCCCTGCCAGCCACAGGGAGCGGAAGGGACGTCAAACCCAGGCTGGCACCCAGACCCCTGTGGGAGCAGGGCAGGAAGGGTATTGGGAGGAGCTGGCTGGGACCCTCCAGCCCCGAAGCACCTTACCCGCTCCCTGGCCTGTCTCTCAGCATCCACCTCCCGCTGCAGCTGCTCCGCGCGCTCCTCTGCCTCGTCCGCCACCTGCTGCAGGGTCTGGATCTTCTTCTTCACCGCATCAATGGAGGTGCTCCCGGCCATCTTCCCCCGGGGACGAGGCCTGAGGGTGCTGCTGGGGACCTGAGCAGGACTTGCCTGGGGCAGGGCCTGGGGCGAGCTTCAATGCAGCCTGGTTCCAACCCACTGGGTCCTGCTGGCTGCCCCTGGCCAGCTCTGGGCTGCAGCCTGAGCTCGCCGGGTCCCTGGCTCTGCTGGTGACAGCTCCGCACCCAGCTTCAGCCCTTTGTGGGACTGCCACTCCCGCTCCAGCAGGAAGAGCTCAGGATGCGAACTCTCCCCTCCCCGCCTTCATCCCCTTTCCTGCTCCTCCTCCCCCTCTCCTGCATCTCCTCCTCAGGAAACTGAGTGTCAGAGCTTGCACACTTCCCTCCTCTTAAAGAGGCAGCACCAGGCATCCAAGCTGCTTTTCCCACTGCCGCTACAGGGCTCCTCCAGGGAACCAGCCCAGGGAACACTGCAGCGGGGTGGGCCCACAAGCGCCTGCTCTGGGTGCCTCTGTGTCGGGGGAGCAGCCTGGCCTGCAGAGCCCAGAGAGGAGAGCCCCAGCAGGGGCTTTCCCGTGTCTCTTTCAGGTGGGGCTGAGCTGAGAGGCCCCTTTTTGCATTTGCCACTGCTGTAGCCACGGGCATGGCTTCGGGACCCTGCTTCTGCTCTCCACGGACCCAGGGGGCTGGGGAATTGGGAGGGCTCCTTCCTGCCCCCTGCTGGGTCCTGCGCACAACGCTGAGTCCTGGGGGGTGCGGAAGGGGGAGCGGGGACGTGGCGAGAACAAAGTTTCCCATAAACGTATGTTCATGAGTCAGGGTTTGTGATGTGTAAGAGGAGCGAAGCCCGGGCAGGGGGGGCTGGAATGGAGGCCCAGGCGCAGAACAAGGGAGACACATCAAGGGAGCTCCTGGCAGAAGCAGCACCTCCTTCCCCTCATCCAGGCGGTTATCGCTAGAATCTTTCTGAAAGGTCTCTAGCTCGCCCACAAGTGAGGGGCTGAATGCAGGAGTCACCGGGTCAGATCTCTGGCCTGGAGGGTCCTCATGGGCCCTATGAAATCATTGCAGAGCCTCGCCATCCGACCAGGGGCTCTGCCCTTAGCCATGAGAGGGGCTGCTGAGGCTGCAGCCCCACTGGGGTTCTCACAGACGTTCGCCTTCCTTTCTCCCTGGGAGCTGGGCACCCTTGGATGGGGCTGTCAGGCTGCAGCGGGTCAAGTCCAAGAGCCAGAGCCAAGATGCATGGCTGCTCCAAACACCAATGGAAGGGAAGGGGGGCTGGGAGTTTCAAGCCCCATTTGCCCCAGGTTCCAGAACTATTTCAGCATCTCTTCACAGCGGAACAACTGTGGCAGAACCCAGCGACAGGCAGGAACCACAGGGCATGCAGGTGTGAGCCACGCTACAGCCTGCTGCATGCAATGAATCCTAGAACACAGCTGGGCCTTTAGGGTCAGCAGCCAGATATGAATGACTTAAGCTTCTGCCTGTACTCGGAGCACATCTCCATGGGAAAGGGTCTCCAAGCCCCAGGGTCCTGACACCATCCATCCCATTGCCTGGGATCTACAAGCCCCTTGGACAGACCTGATGATTTCATGTCTGCAGCGTCGGTCTCTACTCTGCACCGGATATAAGAAATCGCACACACAACTCCCCAGTGCTCAGACACACTTGCTATCTTCATCCCTGCTTATCTTGGAGTGCAACACTGATGCTATCTGGTGTCGGGGATATGCCCTGGTGTCCCATGCTCTGGGACACGGTCTGATCCGTTACAAGGGGAGCCCTCAATCCCTCCTTAATGAGCAGTGACAGACAGCGGCAGCTCCGGCTGCACTTCACGCCTGCATTTAAAGAACACAGCCCGCACAGGGATTCCTGGGCTCTATATGCAACAGCTGAGCCCAGCCGCTGACCCAAGGCAGCGCTTGAGGGACCCCAGCGGGGCCTATGTCTTCACTGCGGAGAAGAAGTCTGTTTCCCTTGCAGGGTAACTAAGCCAGGTGAGCTGTCCCGGCTGCACTGGGGCTGAGCTTGGCTCATTTACCTCAGGGTACAACCACAGAGCCTTGGCTCCGCTCTGGTTTTGCAGCAGGCTAGCTCACGCATTGTCACCCCGGTCCTCAGCAGGGAAGGCAAGGCCTGTGCAGAGCCCAGCTCAGCCACAAGAGTCAGGCCCTGGCTGTCAGGAATGGGGCAGGTTCAGGGGCCAGAGAGACAGTTCTTTGAGCAGTTGCTCTGCTAAGTGGCCTCTGTTCTAGCCACACCCTGGGACGCCAGCCAGCTCCCTCCCACTGGCTCAGGGAATCACCAAATAAGAGCAAAGTCTGGGCTAGGAGGTGGGCTGGGGCGGATCCTGTCACAGCCTCACAGGGAGCTTTCAGAATCACAGTCCTGGAATCCAGCAACTTCTTTCTCGGCACTCTCTCTGCATGCCCCAGAGACACACACCAGCCCTGCTACTGCGGCTCCTGGCACAGCCCACGTATGGGCACCCAGACCAGCGCCTGCCCCAGGGACTGGGAAGTGGAAGAAACTGGAGCAGCAGTTGGGTGCCTCCCACACGGCCAGTTCCACTGCAGGGTATTGGGCTCGCAGTGTTAACTACAGAGCAGGCAGGAATAATTCCCTCCACTGCCAGAGTCACTGGGTGAGGTTCCCTGGCCCATGCTTTGCAGGAGGCCAGCCTATAAAATCTATGAATCAGTGCTCCTGCCCTGCACCCACAGCGCCTCCTGCTGGGAGAGGCTGGCACTGGAGAAGCCAGGCACACCCCCCCCTCATGGCCAGCACCCCTACACCGAGCTCTGACGTGCTCCGCTCTTGGGATTGGAGAAGTCAGTCCCCCCCCATGGCCAGCACCCCTACACCGAGCTCTGACACACCCCGCTCTTGGGATTGCGAGGACCTGTGAATCCCTGAGCCTGCCACACTTGGCTTTATGCTGGAAGCTGACACCCCTTGGCGGGTGTGCTGGACGGAGCTCACATTAACACCCGTTAGCACAGACCCTTGTTACATTAGCATGTTGTAGCCCCATCTGCAAGCAAGCCGCACTCCCATCTCCAGACAGGCTTGTCAGCTCAGGCTGTGGGCCAGGGGCACGCTCCCGTTGTCCCCAGACGAGCACTAGAGAGGGTTAGTTATTTTAATGTATTTGTTGATATTTCTACAGCGAGCAGCTGCCTCTCTGGCTATCGGGGCCCAGGGAGCTGGGAGCAGCCCTGCATGGGTCAGGCGCTCCTGTCTTGCCCTGCTAGACTCACAGGAATGGAGCATCTCCCCATCTCTGGAGGCGCTGGCTCCTAGATTCTCAGCCTGGAGGTTTATTCTCCTCCTTTCCCAGGTGCCCTCCAGCTCCTGCTGCATCTGCCCCACCAGCTCCTAGCACCGTCCTGCCCTGGGATTCACTCGCTGGCAATTAGGCAATGAGAGATCCTGGAAACAAGCTCCAGCAGCCACGGAACAGGGTCCTCCCCTGGAATGGGGCTCCCCCAGAACAGAGCTCCTCAGGGCTCACAGAGAGAGATCCTGTTCAGGCAGGTTTGGTCCCTGCACTTCATTGTCCAGGGTTCTGGCCAGTCCTGAGCAGTGGGGTCCCCAGCCGGGATGGTCCATCTCTAGCACCCATCACCACAGGGCCTCCACTCTTCAGCTCACTCCCAGCAAGTTTTTCCCAACATTTCTTTCTGTTTTTCCTTTTCTGAATGGGACCCCATTCCTCCTGGTCTCTCCCCTGGGTCCCCAAGCAATTCCCCTCCCTCCTGGGGGGTCACATCTCTCAGATATGTGGAGAGAGGTCATAGGACTCCCCCTCGCCCCCGTTGTCAAACTATGTAGGTTTGTCCAGCCCCCCTCAAGCCTTCCTGTTACTCTTCTCTGAGCTCCCTCCAGTTTGCCAGCACTGAGCACAATATTCCAGGGGTGGTCACAAATCAGAGCCACATAATGAAGGACTACTCCCCCCCGGAGCGTGCACTGCACATCACACTGCCAACTACACTGCAAACCCAGGCCTCTGACATCCCCCAGGGCCATCCCTTTCCACCGCCACCCATCTGCAGCTCAGTTGGACCCCCCGCCCCCAGCCATTTGCACTCCACGCTATAATCTACATGCAAATTTGCACCACTTCAGTTAAAGCAGTGCTAACCCCTCGGTGGACACTTAGGCCACATCTACACGGAAAACCCCCCCAAACTCTGCAGCGGGAAATCTCAGAGTCCTGGAGCACAGCCCCTCTGCTCACTAGAAACGGCAGCGTAGACGTTCCCGCTCGGCCCGGAGTTTGGGCTGTGAAACACGGCGAGGGGGTAGTGCTCAGAGCCCAGGCTCCAGCCTCCGGGGGAACGGCTCCACTGCCATTTGTAGTGCCGTGCCGTGAGCCCCGGGAGCTTGAGTCTGTAGATCTGGGTTTGAGACGCGCTGTCGTAGGGCTTTATATAGTGGAGACTTACTTTAAAAACGGCTCTTAATCTACGCCAGCCGAACTGAAACAAGCCTGTTTGGAACCAGAGTGTCTGTGCACTCGTTGCTTCACTGGCTTAACTAAATCAGCATTCAGAAAAGCCCCAGGCCCCAGGCAGACCCATGTCCCAGAGGCCCCTTCCCCCTTCTCTGCCAGAAGAACAACTGATTAATAGCTTCCTAGAGTTTCAGGGTCCCCTGTGACCACCTAGGCTGCCCCCCTGTGGAACCAGGCTGGAGAACTGCCCTGCATTAATTCCCATTGGAACTACAGCAGATCAACATCGTGTCTTGATTTAAAAACTGCCAGGAATGGAGAAGCCGCCTCGACCCTAGGTCAGTTGTTCCAATGGTTAGTGACTGTCACTGTGCGCAATCTGTGCCTTGGTTCTAGTCTGAACTGGGCTAGTTTCGGGTTAGACCTTTGTCTGCTAGAGCCAGACGAGCCCGTTAGCAAATACTCGTTACACACTGGGATCAGGTCACCCCATCACTTTCCCTTTAAGCGAAGCAGATCGAGCGCCTGGAGTCTCTCATGGTCAGGCAGGATTCCCAGTCCTTTCATGCTGCACAGCCGGGCTCCGGCTGCCCAAAGCCCAGGGGAGCCTCTGCCAAGAGCCACCAGGGTGAACTCCAGGCTCTGGCGAAATCAAGGACAAAACTCCCATGGATTCACTGGGCCCAGGATCTCACCCCAGCACCCAGGGCAGCTGCCCCAGGGTAAAGGGAGGCAGAGGCCAAGAGGAGCTTCTCCTCGTCTCAAGTGCCTGGCTGCAGATTTCGCCCCCAGTTACGCTGGGCTCTGATGCAGGGTCTGGCTCATGCTCCAAATGGAGCAGACATTAGGCCTGGAGAGCAGAGCGTCCCAGAGCAGAGCAGCCAGCGAACAGGGAGCAGGGAACAGCCTCGCTCCACACCGCCTTTACACCTGGAGCGCTTGCTGAGAATGGGGCCTCTAGGCCAGCACCCTGCAGCCCTCCTGGAGAACTAGCACCAGTGCCTGGCCTGTACGGACTCTGCCAGCTGGTGCTGGTTCGAGTGACAGGAGTAGGTGCAGGGCACTTGTGCGTTGGGTGGGGCGGCTCTATGTTTTTTGCCACCCCAAGCACGGCAGTCAGGCGGCCTTTGGCGGCACGCCTGTGGGCAGTCCGCTGGTCACACGGATTCAGCGGCGTGTCTGTGGGTGATCTGCCGGTTCCGTGCCTTCGGCGTACCCGCCGCCGAATTGCCACCAAAGCCACGGGACCAGTGGACCTCCCGCAGGAACTGCTGCCCTCACGGCGACCGGCATGCTGCCCCCCGCGGCGTGCCGCCCCAGGCACGCCTTGCTGAGCTGGTGTCTGGAGCCGCCCCTGGCGCTGGGATTGTAAGCTCCTTGAGGCAAGGTCCATCTCCCTGTATGTTTATGACTAGGGGCTCTACTGGACGATCAATACATTTGTGGGATGGGAGGGTCCTTCTGCCTGAATTCAACTAGGGCTTTTTGCTGCCCCTGGGAGGGGAGAGGGGACGTATCACACTCCCACAGCCTTGTCCTTGTCCGGACTCCCCTGTCCTTGGTGGCTGCCTCGGAGATTTGACACATCTCCCCCATTTAGCTCCACAGACCAGCTGGGATTGAATTTTTGCTCTTGATCCTAAAAAGCTTGGCCCTTCCCTCGCTGGCTGTGCTCCAGATGGCTCCCTTCAGCTTCTCCTCCACTTGTCAGGGGTGGTTTTCATCAAAGAAGGGCTGGCTATGAAAAGGAGGATTTATTTATAGGGTGTCAAATACCCTGGGTGGCACAGC
This sequence comes from Trachemys scripta elegans, assembly GCF_013100865.1. NCBI lineage: Eukaryota > Metazoa > Chordata > Testudines > Emydidae > Trachemys > Trachemys scripta. The sequence goes on from NC_048310.1 coordinate 701,618, forward strand.
AGGTCACTACACCCCATTCCACTCCCTGGAGCAGCCGGGGGCTGCACACAGCTGTTCCTCACTGTGCCCTGCCCGGACACAATATCTTCCCCCAGGCAGGAGCTGCTGTCTCAGGAGAGAGAGAAAACCACTCCAGGCCTGTCCTTCCGAGGGGCCTGGGATGGAGTCCTCAGCCCCTGGAGCTCATGGAGGAAAAGGATTTCCCCAAGCACAGCTACAACCTCCTTCCTTCCAGCCAGCCACCCTCCCGCCTCCCCCGGCCTCCCTGGCCCAGGGTTTCTTTCAGATGCACAGACACCTGTTGTGCCTGCTCCCTCCCCCTGGCTCCCTGCTCTCCTTGGCTTTCCCAGAACAGGCTAACAAGCGTCCTGGAATTTCTCTTGATGTCTGAACTTTATGGGAGGCCGATGAGCTGGTCTATGCCCAGCAGATACCAATGGCCCTTTTGAAGATACTCAGTATTGGCTGGTGCAGTCACAGTTCCAGTCCTGGCAGGGTCGTATCACTACTAGAGAGGTGGGTCCAGTCCACTGCAACAGCAGAGCTGCTCTGGGGCCTGCAGAGCTCCACTTGTACCTAGTGTTCTCAGCAATGCCCTCCATCCAAGAGCAAACTCCAGACAGCTTCTCACCTCCCGCAGGTCAGAGTTCACTGCCCACCTCAAACTGCACCCCCTTCCCCCTCCTGACTGTGCCCTTACCTCCCTATCGCCTGCCAGACTGCACCCCAAACTGTCTCCCCCGTCCTCCGTCGCCTGCCAGACTGCACCCCAAACTGTCTCCCCGTCGTCCGTCGCTCGCCAGACTGCACCCCAAACTGTCTCCCCCGTCCTCCCGTCACCCGCCAGACTGCACCCCAAACTGTCTCCCCCGTCGTCCGTCGCTCGCCAGACTGTACCCACCCTCGCCTCCTCCCTCATCAGACTGCACCCCCTTGCCCCATCCCTCCCATCGGGCTGCACCTCCCCACTCCAGGGGTCAGGCCCCTATTGTCCATTTTCTAGTGTTTAGTCCAGTTTAGTGTGAGTGTCCCAAGGGATGGGATTTTGACTGCTGCCACCAGGAGAGGTTTCCCAATGAGGCTCCCACCCCTTAATCCCGCAGTGACAGGGCCCCCACCCCTCCCACAGGAGATGCTTCTCCCGTCTCATGGGGAGAGGGGCTGGCAGTGGGTACGTACATCTGCTGCCTTCTTCTCCGCCTGCTCCAGCTTCTCCTGGGCCTCTTTGACGGACTCGGAGTACTTATCCACCTCATCCTCTGTCCCCTTCAGCTTCTTCTGCAGGGCCTGCTGCTCCTCCTCCAGCTGGGAAGGGAGATCAGAGCAGGGGGGTTAGGGCCCGGACAGAGGTTCGGCAGGAGCCAGGCAGCATGCTAGATAACAGGAAAGGGGCAAGGCGAGCTTGGGGGTGTCCCAGAGTGGCTGGCCCAGACACAGCGCTCGATCCTTGGAATCCGAGGCCAGCGGGACAGTGCTTGCTCCCAGGAATGGCTCCATGGGCTTCCAAGGACCGGGGGAGCCCAGAGCAGCCTCTGCCCGGTCCTGGGCACAGCCGTGGGGGAGTGATGAACCCGCTGCGTGGAGGGGAGAACCCCAGACTCAGCTCGAGATTCTGGCTCCATCCCAAGGGCCTGAGCTGCTGAGGCAGGCAGCATCCAAGGGGGTGGGACAGAGACGGTCCCCCGATGTCTGGATGTGCAGGGGGGGCAGGATGCCTGTTTGCAATGGGCCCCCTACAAGTCTAGCTCCAAGAGGGGCCAACATGGTACCTGGTCAGGGGATGGAACTGGGGGTCACTGGAGTGGTTCCCAACAGTGTGCAGTGACCCCCAACTTGGTCCTCACCCTATCAATGGGGGTCTAAGGGGGAGGTGCCCTGAGGGATGGGGGTATCGGTCTTCACCCTGCTTAATCTGTCACTGGATGGAGATACTGGGCAGGGTTAATCCTAGCTGGGGGGGCTGGGCAGGGGGCTGCCTGGAAACTAGGACACTGCTGGGGGAGGCATTGGAGGGAGCTGCCCGGGTGTGTGCTGGGGGGCTTCCCAGGGACTCGGGGGGGGGAAGGGGGGCCGGCCGGGGGACCCGGGGGGGCGCTGGCAGGGGGCTTCCGGACCCCCTCCCCCCACCTGCTTGCAGCGATCCTCCGCCTGCTTCTTGTCCGCCTCCGCCTGCTCGGCGCGGTCGATCGCGTTCTCCTTGTCCAACTTCAGCATCTGCATCTTCTTCTTGATGGCGTCCATGGCTGCGGCGCGGGGCGGAGACCGGGCTGGGAGCGGGGCTGGAGCGGGGCTGGAGCGGGCCGAGCGGGGCTGGAGCGGGCTCTGGGGCCCGGGCGCCGCCGCCGCGCCTAAAAGCCGGGGAGGGGACGGGAGGAGCCGCGGGACCCGGACCCTCCCCCGCCGGCCGCCGAGCACCTTTTAGGGACAGGCTCGCGAGCCGAGCCGCAGGGAGGGGCGGGATCGGCGAGCAGCGGCAGCACCCCGGGAGGGACCGGCCCGGCTGCGCCCCCAGGGACCCGGAACCGGAGACCCCCCCTGCGCCCCCACCCCAGGGACCCCACTCCCACTGTGCTCCCCTGAGAGACCCCAAACTCCACAGGGATCCCCAACCCCACTGAATCACATTGATCTCCCCAGAGACCCCCAACCCCCCTCTCCAGAGGGACCCCCAAACACCAGAGACCCCCATCCCCAGAGACTCTCGCTGCTACCCCCAGAGATTTCCATTTCCCAGATACACGGGAAACTAGTTAAACACAAATCAAAAGGAAAAGTCACATGAGTGAAATGCCTGGAAGCTGCTTGGAAACTTTAAAAAAATACCATAATAGAGGCTCAAATTAAATGTAAACCCCACATCAATAAAATGCCACCGTGGCTAAACAACTGGCAGTTAAAGGCAAAAAGGCAACTTTTAAAAATTGGAAGCCAAATCCTACTGAGGAAAATAGAAAGGAGCATAAACTCTGGCAAGTGAAGTGTAAAAGTATAATTAGGCAGGGCAATAAAGAATTTAAAGAGCAACTAGCAAAAGACACAAAAACTAACAGCAAAATGTTTTTAATTATATCAGAAGTAGGAAGCTGCCAAACACTCAGTGGGGCACTGAACAATGGGGATGCCAAAGGCGCACTCACAGAAGACAAAGCTGTTGTGGAGAAACTAAATGAATTCTTTGCATTAGTCTTCATTACAAAGGAGCAAAGAGTCTTGTGTCACCTTATAGACTAACAGACGTATAGGAGCATGAGCTTTCGTGGGTGAATACCCACTTCGTCGGATGCATGTATTCACCCATGAAAGCTCATGCTCCAATACGTCTGTTAGTCTATAAGGTGCCAGACCCTTTGCTGTTTTTACAGATCCAGACTAACACGGCTACCCCTTTGATACATTACAAAGGATGTGAGCCATACTTTTAGGTGATAAATCTGAGGAACTGTTCCAGATTGAGATGTCAGTATATTTGGAATAAATTGATAAATTAAACAGTAATAGATCACCAGGACCAGATGGGATTCATGGAAGAGTTCTGAAGGAACTAAAATATGAAATTGCTGCACTAAGAACTGTGGTATGTAACCTTATCATTTAAATCAGCCTCGGTACCAGATGATTGGAGAATAGCTAATGTGATGCCAATTTTTAAAAAAGGTTCCAGAGAGGATCCTGGTAATTACAGGCCAGTAACCCTAACCTCAGTACCGGGCAAATCGATTGAAACTATAGTAGAGAACAGAATTGTCAGACACATAGTTTAGCATGATTTGTCAGGGAAGCGTCAACACAGCTTTTGAAAAGGGAAATCATGCCTCACCAAGCTATTTGAATTATTTCAACAAACATGTGGACAAGGGGCATCCAGTGGATATAGTGTACTTAGATTTTCAGAAAGCCTTTGACAAGGTCCCTCATCAAAGACTCTTACGCAAAGTAAGCTGTCATGGGATAAGAGGGAAGGTCCTCTCATGGATCAGTGACTGGTTAAGACAGGAAACAAAGGGTAAATGGTCAGTTTCCAGAATGAAGGGAGGTAAATAGTGGTGTTTCCCAGGGGTCTGTACTGGGACCAGTCCTATTCAACATATTCATAAATGGTCTTGAAAAAAGGGTAAACAGTGAGGTGGCAAAGTTTGCGGATGATACAAAAACTACTCAAGATAGTTAAGTCAAGGCTAAATCACAGAATCATAGAAGATTAGGGTTGGAAGAGACCTCAGGAGGTCATCTAGTCCAACATCCTGCTCAAAGCAGGACCAATCCCAACTAAATCATCCCAGCCACCCATTCCACCACTATCCCATTCCACGGCTTCTCTAGGTAACCCATTCCAGTGCTTCACCACCCTCCTAGTGAAATACTGTTTGCTAATATCTAGGGTGACCAGATGTCCCAATTTTATAGGGACAGTCCCGATTTTGGGGTCTTTTTCTTATATAGGCTCCTATTACCCCCCACCCATCCTGATTTTTCACACATGCTGTCTAGTCACCCTACTAATATCCAACCCTAGACCTCCCCCACTGCAACTTGAGACCATTGCTTCTTGTTCTGTCATCTGCCACCATTGAGAACAGCTGAGATCCATCCTCTTTGGAGCCCCCCTTCAGGTAGTTGAAAGCAGCTATCAAATCCCCCCTCATTCTTCTCATCTGCAGACTAAATAACCCCAATTCCCTCAGCCTCTCCTCATAAGTCATGCCCCAGCCCCCTAATAATTTTTGTTGCCCTCTGCTGGACTCTCTCCAATTTGTCCACATCCCCTCTGTAATGGGGGGACCAAAACTCCGGGTGTGGCCTCATCACTGCTGAATAGAGGGGAATAATCACTTCCCTCAATCTGCTGGCAATGATCCTACTTATACAGCCGAAAATGCCGTTGGCCTTCTGGGCAACAAGGGCACACTGCTGACTCATATCCAGCTTCTCATCCACTGTAATCCCCAGGTCCATTTCTGCAGAACTGCTGTTTAGCCAGTTGGTCCCCAGCCTGTAGCGGTGCATGGGATTCTTCCGTCCTAAGTGCAGGACTCCGCACTTGTCTTTGCTGAACCTCATCAGCTTTCTTTTGGCCCAATCCTCCAATTTGTCTAGGTCACTCTGGACCCTATCCCTACCCTCCAGTGTATTTACCTCTCCCCTCAGCTCAGTGTCATCTGAGAACTTGCTGAGAGTGCAATTCATCCCATCATCCAGATCATTAATAAAGATGTTGAACAAAACCGGCCCCAGGACTGACCCTTGGGGCACTCCGCTTGATACCAACTGCCAGCTAGACATCGAGCCATTGATCACTACCCGTTGAGCCCGACGATCTAGCCAGCTTTCTATCCACCTTACAGTCCATTCATCCAATCCATACTTCTTTAACTTGCTGTCAAGAATACGGTGGGAGATTGTATCAAAAGCTTTGCTAAAGTCAAGGAATAACACATCCACTGCTTTCCCCATATCCACAGAGCCAGTTATCTCATCATAGAAGGCCATCAGGTTGGTCAGGCATGACTTGTCCTTGGTGAATCCATGTTGACTGTTCCTGATCACCTTCCTCTCCTCCAAGTGCTTCAAAATGGATTCCTTGAGGACCTGCTCCATGATTTTGCCGGGGACTGAAGTGAGGCTGACCGATCTGTAGTTCACCGGGTTCTCTTTCTTCCCTTTTTTAAAGATGGGCACTACATTAGCCTTTTTCCAGTCGTCCGGGACCTCCCCCGATCGCCACGAATTTTCAAAGATAATGGCCAATGGCTCTGCAATCATATCCGCCAACTCCTTTAGCACCCTCGGATGCATTAGATCTGGACCCATGGACTTGTGCATGTCCAGCTTTTCTAAATAGTCCTTAACCTGTTCTTTCACCACTGAGGGCTGGTCACCTCCTCCCCATACTGTGCTGCCCAGTGCAGCCGTCTGGGAGCTGACCTTGTCTGTGATGACCGAGGCAAAAAAAGCATTGAGTACATTAGCTTTTTCCATATCACCTGTCACTGTGTTGCCTCCCTCATTCACTAAGGGTCCCACACTTTCCCTGACCTTCTTCTTGTTGCTAACACACCTGTAGAAACCCTTCTTGTTACCCTTCACATTCCTTGCTAGCTGCAACTTCAATCGTGCCTTGGCCTTCCTGATTACACCCCTGCATGCTTCAGCTATATCTTTATACTCCTCCCTAGTCATCTGTCCACATTTCCACTTCTTGTAAGCTTCCTCTTTGAGTTTAAGCTCACCGAAGAGTTCACTATTAAGCCAAGCTGGTCGCCTGCCATATTTGCTACTTTTTCTGCACATCGGGATGGTTTGTTCCTGCGCCCTCAATAAGGCTTCTTTAAAATACAGCCAGCTCTCCTGGACTCCTTCCCCCCTCATATTAGCCTCCCAGGGGATCCTGCCCATCAGTTCCCTGAGGGAGTCAGTCTGCTTTTCTGAAGTTCAGGGTCCATATTCTGCTGCTCTCCTTTCTTCCTTTTGTCAGGATCCTGAACTCAACCATCTCATGGTCACTGCTGCCCAGGTTGCCACCCACTCCTACTTCCCCTACCAATTCTTCCCTGTTTGTGAGCAGCAGGTCAAGAGGAGCACAGCCCCTAGTCAATTCCTCCAGCACTTGCACCAGGAAGTTGTCCCCAGCACTCTCCAAAAACTCCCTGGATCATCTGTGCATTGCTGCATTGCTCTCCCAGCAGATATCAGGGTGATTGAAGTCCCCCATTAGAACCGGGGCCTGTGATCTGGAAACTTCAGTTAGTTGTCCGAAGAAAGCCTCGTCTACCTCATCCTCCTGGTCTGCTGGTCTATAGCAGATGCCCACCACAGCATCACCCTTGTTGCTCTCGCCTCTAAACTTAACCCAAAGACTCTCAACAGGCTTTTCTCCAGTATCAAACTGGAGCTCTGAGCAATCATACCACTCTCTTACATCCAATGCAATTCCTCCACTCTTCCTCCCGTACCTGTCCTTCCTAAACAGTTTATACCCTGACTGCAAAGAGTTACAAAACGACATCCCAAAACTGCATGACTGGGTAAGAAAATGGCAGATGAAATTCAGTGTTGATAAATGCAAAGTAAAGCACATTGGAAAACATAATCTCAAGCATATCTATACAATGATGGGATCTAAATGAGTTGTTACCATTCAAGAAAGAGATCTTCGAGTCATCATGGACAGTTCTCTGAAAACATCCACTCAGTGTGCAGTAGCAGTCAAAAAATCTAACAGAATGTTAGGAACTATTAGGAAAGGGATAGATAATAAGACAGAAAATATCATGCCACTAGCTAAATCCATGTTATATCCACACCTTGAATACTGTGCGCAGTTCTGGTTGCTCCATCTCAAACTATATATATTAGAAATAGAAAAGTATAGAGAAGGGCAATAAAAGTATGGAACATCTTCCATATGAGGAGAAATGAAAAAGACTGGAACTTTTCAGCTTGGAAAAGAGAAGACTAATGCGGGTATATGAGAGTGGTCTATAAAATAATGACTGGTGTGGAGAAAGTGAATAAGGAAGTGTTATTTACCCCTTCACATAACACAAGAACCAGAGGTCACCTAGTGAAATTAATAGGCAGCAGGTTTAAAACAAACAAAAGGAAGTACTTTTTCACACAATGCACAGTCAATCTGTGGAACTCACTGCCAGGGGATGTTGTGAAGGCCAAAAATATAACTGGGTTAAAAAAAGAACTAGATCAGTTCCTGGAGGTCCATCAATGACTATTAGCCAAGATGCTCAGGGTTGTAATTCCATGCTTTGAGTGTCCCTAAAGCTCTGACGGCCAGATCCTGGGAATGGGCAACAGGGGATGGATCACTTGGTGATCACCTGTTCTGTTCGTTCCCTCTGGGGCACCTGGCATTGGCCCAGTCAGCAGGCAGGATACTGGGCTAGATGGACCTTTGGTCTGACCCAGTCTGGTCGTTCTTATTTTATTTTAATTTGTATGAGGTCTGTTGCCATAGTGATGTTCTTCTCTAACCCACTATCAGAACCTGACCATGCCCCTTGGACATCCCACTCCTGCTCTTCAGCCTGGCTGCCCACTTCTCACACCCTTCACTAGCTCCCTCCTGAATCCCACCCTCTGACTCTCAGAGCCAGCTTCTCATTCTCTCCTTCACACCCCTTGCCTCCCTCCAGCCCAGGTCACTAGGCTGAGCTCCCCACACAGCCCCTTCCACAGCACCACACGGCCCTACAGGCCAGAGACCCCTCAGCCCTCTCCAAGGAGAAGCAACACCGGGGCTCGTGTCCTGGGGGGGGGGGGGGCAGGGGTCATTGTTGCTGTGTTTCCACGAGGGGGCCGGGCCCTGTTTACACCTGGCAGAGTCTATGTTGATGGTGTCACAAGGGGCAGAAGCCAGCGTGGCCCACAAAGCTCACGGCACAGCGCTCCGTGGCTGCATTCTGCCGGGGACACGCTTCCCAAGGCAACGCAGACGCCGCGGCTGGGGTTCAAGGCACCCAGGATACATTCTGCTCAAAATCGAGAATATGCAACAGGCTACACATGTAAACCCTCAGATACAAGAGCCTCTAAAAATCACACACACTGAAACGTGTCCAGTGTGAGCCAGGACAAGCAAGCGCTCGGGCTGGGTGAGCGAGCAAGGAGGGGCTGGGGCAACAGCAAGAGTGGAGGAGCTGGACAGGAGGCTGAGGGGCAGGACCCGATTGGGCTGAAGGGTTATGACAGCCCTGGAGCTGTTGCTGGTAGAGCGGGCTGAGTGGGGGTTACTGGAGGGCTGGAGAGGACAGCCAGGGTGCAGCCCTTGGGGATGGGAGTGGGGTGGTGATGCAGTAGACGCAGCTAGAGTGTGGGGGGAGAGGAGCTGTGACGGGGTTAGGTCTATAACTGGTGTTTGTGATCATAGAACAGGAACAGCCCTGTCAGGTTCCCTCCAGCCCATCTCCAGGGCCAGGGCAGGAGTCTTCCCTTCAATCCATTTTCCAGGGCTCTGGCCAGTCCTATGCTGTGGGGTGCCCGAGCTGGATCCACCCCCCACCCCACAGGGAGCAAGGGGCTCCTGACCCCTCCCGGAAGATGATTCCTTAGCCTGATACATGTCGCTGCTGGGGAATGTGACCTAAGATTCTGCCTACACGTCCACTATTCACTTTCAATTTAATTTCATTACGACCCCTTGTACCAACCGTGCCTCACGCTTCCCAAGGTCCCAGCCCCTCTGCTACAGAGTAACCCCGTCCCCATCCCTTCAGTCAGCTCCGCTATCGGTATTTACCTGCCCACGGCCTGTGCAAGGAGTATCTCCCAAACCAGCATACCAGGCTCCACCCCGTACCGCCTTCCAATGCCCCCTAAAAAGTCACGTCTGCCACGAGGGCTGCAGGGGAAGGAATTAAAATTAAATTATCCACTGAGCAGCACGTAAGCCACTCCAGTCACTGCATTGTCTGATGTGCAGCCCATCCGGCCCAGCCCACCCAAACCCACCTGGGGTGTGCTCTCTCCTACTTGGGCTAAAGACCAGTTCCTATGTGTGGTAGGGCAGAGCCTCCTCTTGCTCAGTGCGTTGGGAGGCACCTGGCACAGAGACGGAAATCCAGGATTGGTTCCAGCCCCAGTATCATGTTAGTTGCTGGTCCCTCGCCAGGTGTTAGCACACTTCTGGTACGGAGAAGTCTGGAACCGAACACTGTTTTCAGGGCAATCATCACAAAACTGCATGGCCGGGGGCTAGCATGCTGCAGACTCCTGGCTCATTTGCTGTCCCCTCTGCCCAGGCACACAGAGAGGGGTGGGCAAGAGAGACGTTGCTTTCCTGACTGATTTACTGGCATGCAGTCACCCAACGATCTGCCCCCATTTCTCACCTTGCCAGGTCCCTTTGGATCATTTCTCTCTTCTCGGTGCTGGTCACAGCTCAGCCCTTGTTACCAGCATCCGTAAACTCCATTGTGGTGGTGGGTCCCCACTGTCCCAGGTCATTGCTACACACGCGGCAGGTGTGGCTGGCTGCCAGCGCTGCAGAGGTAGCGGGGAGCTGCGTTTTGAGGCGAGATGCGGGTGGGGGAGGGTACAGGACAAGGGAAGATGGGGTGATAGTGAAAGAAGCCTGAGCTAGTGCTGGGTCCATGCACAGTGCAGACTCAAGGCTGACCGGTTACTGTGCTCAGAGCAAGCAGGCAGGAGGAGGGGGTTGTAAATAGGGAAGCTTCACGCCACATCACACATTTACGGTCAGATGGTGAGGGAAATGATCCAGGCTATTGCTGTGCGAAAGGAGGAAGCTGTCTCCTCCGGAGCTCTGCAAAGAAAGAAGCGTTGGGGCGGGCAGGCGAGCAGAGGAGCTGGTTTTAAGACGGGGATGGAGAGTGAACTGGAGCAGACAGTGAGAGCAGTGCAAGGAGCAATGGGGATGGACAGACACATCAGCTCTGGCAGCTCCCTTCTGATCCCCAGTGAGTTACAAAGACCAGGGGCTCAGGCTGGAACTTGTCACGCAGCAGGAGCCCTGAGGATCACACTGAAATAATGCGATCGCTCTCTCTCATTAACACCCACCCCACTGGAGTGCCCAGAGCAGGTGCACTAGAGAGCTGGGACCGTAGGGATATTGCCACCACTGGCGTCTCGCTATACAGCAGCCTGCCCGGAGCAGAGCCCCCACGACTCCGGCTGCTGCAGGGCTGGAACTGCAGGGTTATTCTCAGCGCAGGAGCCCCAGAAACCGAGCTTTAAACGGCACCACATTTGTCTGGAAGCTCCAGCTGGCTGTGGTGATCATGGGGCTGCAAGGGCAGTTGGGATTTCTGATCCTGGCACATTCCTGCTCTGGCTGTAGCAGCCATTCACAGGCTGGAGTAAAAGCTGCTCTGAAGGCCAGTCAAAGGGGATAATTGAGAATGACCTGGGGGGTCCTTCCCCCCACGGACAGAGCCTGCTACCCCAGCCCCTGCCAGCCAGGGAGAAGTCAGAAGCCGGGCTGGGATCCTACCCCTTCCGCCACAGCGCCACCAGAGGCAGGAGCTTGCAAACTACTGGTCTTCAAAATAATCAGTACACTGAGGTTGAAAGGGACTGATGGGGGCTCCGTGCATGCACCCACCCCCACACAGTGCAAACACGTATGCGCACAGCCTCCCTCCCCACACGTACTCCGAACAGTGCAGCACAATTCAAAGCTTCACTCTTCAGAGAGAAACGGGACCAAGGTTTCCAGCAGTGGGGCCTAAAGTAAGGCTGCATGGCCCATATTTAGGTGCCTGACAGCAGGTGATCAATAGGGACTTAGGAACCTAACCTGCAGCACCTGGATTGGAACATCTTGGCCACTGCAGCTATTCAAACCCACCCACAATTCACATTCGCTCGAGTGCGGGAGCTTTATGGGGATTCAGCTCTAGCCAGAATGCAGCATTTGCAATGGATGGAAGGGCAGCTTGTAGCAAACTATTGTCTTGTTTCCTGTCTGCAGGGTTTTTGTAGCCATGTTGGCCCCAGGATACTAGAGACATCAGAGAGACAAGGTGAGTGAGGTCATATCTTTTACTGGATCAACTGACCTCACAGCCTCCTTGTCGTCTTTACTGTCATGTATTTATTCCTGTTTCCTTACGGTGCCCGGCCCCGTAATCTCTGGGTTCGCTGGACAGAGCCGAGTGACACTCGGTGCCTGTGGGTGGAGAGTGGCTGGAAAGGACAAACGGTTCACGGAGAGCGGCAGGGGGACCTGGAGCAGCCTGTGGAGAGCCTGGGAAGAGCAGACACTCCTACAGCATTGGGAAGCAGGTGGATTTCTGGGGTGCTGAGCACCAGAGGGGACAGTGTCCTGGCCCTGCTTCCCTTGAATGTCCCAGCTGCTCATTCGGCCAGACCCGTTCTGTGCTGCCCATTCGCCTGGGTCACCCGCTCTGCCTCTGCCTCCACACACTTTGCCCTTGGTGCCGTGAGTGCACAAAGATCGCGAGGCCAGCGAGAGCCCGGCTCACGTCTGAGGCATGTGTCTATTACCTGGATGACGCAGCGCCAGGGCAGAGCAGATTGCTGGGGACAGCTGGGGAGCGCTTGGCATTCCTGACCAAGAGGAGAAAAATCCTTCCTGCAGCCAGGCCCCTGGAGAGCGTCCCTCAGCTCTGACAGGCAGGAGCCCACGTCAGGCCTGCTGTGCCTCCCAGGGACCACACTGGGGCAGGTCGGGGGGGGAGAGGAGCCTTAGCTCCCCGCCTGCGCCCCACCTTGCCTGTGGTCACCTCCCCCCGCCTGGCCCTGGCTGCAATGCTCAGAGCAGAGGCACACGGTGGCAGCCTGTCAGAGGCTCCCTTGCCCGGTTTAGATGAGAACAGTCGCCATCCCCCTCTCCCTGGCATGCAGACCATTGACGAAGTGACTACTATGCCGGCTCCGGGCAGCTTCAGCTTCTGCTGCCTGTGCACCGGCTGCATGGCAGAGTTACCATCTCCTCGTTAGGTCTGGGAGGCCAGACCACCCCCTGCTCCTCTCCCCACGGAGGGTGTTAGACGGACTCCTCAGGGCTCGCCCCTCGCAGCAAGCCATTGCTGGCCCCATTCCCTGTCTCCCTGTGCTGGGGGGGCAGCGTGTCTCCTTGCTACGGCACCTAGCCCTGGTGCTGAGGTGCAGCAGGATGGGGGCTCCTCGGGCAGGACCAGCCAAGCCCTCCAGCTGGCCGGCGCTGCTCTCTGACCGACAGATCTCTGGCCCTGGTCGGGCTTTGTTGACTGAGTTGTTTCTCCAGGCCCAGATTTAGCTGCCTTGGCTCCGCAGGCCCCCATCCCTGGCTGCAAGTCAGCTGAGTGCGGACGGCGGAAAGACGAGTCTTTCACTGCCAGGGGGGCTGTTTCAGTCCTCGGTTGTGTCTAAATTAGAGTTCTGGCCTCTGGGCAAGTCCGGGAGCCACCTGCAGCAGCAGCTCCCGTTCAGCTGGGCATTTCATGGGCATGTTCTCGCCCCTTGCCTTCCCTTCACCCCCTTCTTCCGCTCCGGCCTCTTTCTGCACCACCCTGTATGCCTGGGACACCAGCCTCCCCCCTCACCTCCTCCTCACCAGCCACTCGCTCCTGCAGCATCATGGACTACCAACCGGGTGGGACTCAAGGACCTGGACTGGCGGGGGGAGGGGCGAGGATACTACGAGGATACACTAGTCAGCCCTTCCCTAGATCACATGCTCTGTAGGGCAGAGACCTGGCTCCTTCGGGGCTAGGAAGGGGTCTAGCATGGCCTTGGTTGCACTGCAAGTGATAATTAATTAATGCAGCTTGCTCCGGGGCCGTGCTCCTGCCCAGCTCTCTGGTGGGACACAGCCCCCCTCCTGCCTGGGAAAGGGCCCAGAGCAAGGCGAACACTAACCCTGCACCTCCACACCCAGGAGTTCACACCTGCCAGGGCAAATGGGAGACAGGTCTGCTGGCTGCAAGCTGCCCACCAGACACCCCTGGACCAGGCGGGTGTGTGGCCATTACGGGCAGGTGGATTGGAGCTAATCTGTGCCTGATGGGCACAGCGAGGGAGGCCCTGGGGTCAGAGTGGAGGGGGGTTGGCAGATAGGAAGGTGGGGGGGTCAGAGGGGGGATGGCAGGGGGGAGATGGGGGTTGGTGGGGGGGGTCCA
>NC_048310.1:724880-801639 GCF_013100865.1 Trachemys scripta elegans
AGCAGAAGGTTTATTTGGATGACAGGAATACAGTCCAAGACAGGTCTTGCAGGCACAGACAACAGGGCCCCCCTCAGTTAGGTCCAGCTTGGGGTCCCAGGCATCCCAGCCCACTCCCCTTGGGGGGGGTCAGAGCCATCTCTGCCTCCCAGCCATCTCTCCAGCCTCCTTCCAGCACTCTGCCTTCAGCCACCCCTCCCACAGCCTTTGTTCAGTTTCCCGGGCCCCGGAGTCACCTGACTTCCAACCCCTCTGGGTTCTCATGTTACAAGCTCAGGTATGTTCCCTCGGGCCGACTCCCATCCCCCGATGCAGACCATCCCAGTCACACTCCCCTGTCAGCATTCCCACACCCCAGCAAGAACAGTCCCAGTTCGTCACACCCAGTATGGCCGATTTTATGTTCTTATAAAGAGGACAGTGCTCAGTTGTTCTCCATGTCCACTGAAGGTAGGACAGAAGCAATGGGCTTAATCTGTAGCAAGGGAGATGTAGGTTAGATATTGGGAAAAGCTTTCTAACTCTCAGGGCAGTTCAGCTCTGGAACAGGCTTCCGCTGGAGGCTGTGGAATCCGTCCCTGGGGTTTTAGGGGCCTGATGCTGGCTAGACGCACAGGGAAAGAGCTGGCAGAGGCGGCGAGTGCTGCTGGCCTGCTGTTGTCAAGCTGCCATGTTCTGCGCGTTGGGATTTCCAGGCTGCAGGCCCCAGGGGCAGAGTCATAGAATCAATCATAGAATCACAGAATCTCAGGGCTGGAAGGGACCTCAGGAAGTATCTAGTCCAACCCCCCGCTCAAAGCAGGATCAATCCCAACTAAATCATCCCAAAGCTCCAGCCAGGGCTGCAGGGATGCAAACGGACAGGCCACTGGGCTGGGCTAGATCCTCTCTGGGGAGGGGGTCTGGCCTGGAAAGAGGCGTCTGGCACCGTTGATGTTATCCGGGTGTCTGGGATCAGCACTTCGGACTCCTTTGGTGAGCGGAGGGAGGTGCATTGGCTGGAGTCTCACCTATTCCCTCCCCAACAGCCTCAGTCCTGCCTAGCTGCAGTTTGCAGGGGGTGCAAGATGCCCTTGCCCGCTGGCCAACCTCTTCCTCCCCCTGAGCAGGGATATTTTGGGACCCCTGACAGGGCTCAGGCTTTACTCCAGGCAGCAAATGCAAAATCCCCAGAGTTTGGAGAACCCGGGATGGTTGCAGCAGCCCTGTCGGGCCTCCCCACAATGCACTGTGCTAGGGAGAATCTGTAACAACAGAGATCTTCCCTGCCATGCCCGCCCTGGCCACGGGCTGCTGCCCCCATCATCCACATCAGCATGAGGGTCCAGCAACGTAGCTGGCAGAACAGGGTGCAGGGCATGCCTGGCATACTTTCCATGCTGTCCAAGCACGGGTGGATCATTCATGCCCCTCCACCCACTCTGCATAAGGACAGTCTCCTATAAACCCGCCCCTGGTGCTGTGTGGGGGAAGAGCGCCCAGGGGTGGGGGAGTGGGAATGTGATGGGGGAGCAGGGATCAGGTGCATTTCCCCCACACACACCAGGGAGAGGATTTCAGTGAGGGGCCCCTATTCTCAGCTGTAAAGTGGCTCCCATGTGCTGTGCGAACAAGCCAGACCCCCGAGGCTGCATGGCACAAGCAGAGCACTCCGGCCAGGCCTGGACAGAGTCCTGGAAGCACCGGGCAGGGGACTGCAGGGGCCGGCATCTGTCACCGTGTGTCCCATGCAGGAAGGGGAGGGCTGGGCAGGGCAGCCCGGGCCAAACCCCTAGCTCCTGCTGCTATAAAGGAGACAGCTCTGGCTGGGGCAGGGCAGGACCAGCTAGAAAACTGGTAGTAAGGGCAGTACTGCCAACCCCAAATGTGCACCAATCAGGAGATGGGCTTTAAAATCATGAGATCCTATAAAGTACTAGATGGGGGGCTCTATTGCCTTCTGCTTTTTGAGCCTTTGGGGTGCCCTAGGGTCCCATTTTGAAGTTTTCTCCATGGCCACGGGGGCTAGAAACTTACTTTTTCTTTAAGAACAAAGGCTGAAATCATCACAGATCCACAGACTCCAGGAGTTGGGGCTTTATGGAAAACAATTATTATGAGAATTGGCAACACTGCGGAAGTGCAAGGCTAGGGGGAAGCCTTGTTTGTCGCTGTGGGGTGGGAGCTGGAGGGCAGAGGGCACAGCTCCCCTACAGGGCTGGGGGTGGCTGTTAAACTGGCATCTGTAGTGCAGTGAGGAGCCTCAGGTGCTGCTTAGGGGGATGTGGAGGAGCTGTGTCTAGGATACGCACAGAGGGGGCGGATGGTCAGGGCACTAACCTGGGCCTTGGGAGACGTGGGTTCCAGTCCCCGGGCTGCCAGACTCCCTGTGTGACATTGGGAAGGGCCCTTCGTCTCTGACCCAGGTTCCGTCTGTACAATGGGGTAGCAGCCCTGCTGGCTGGGGGAGGGGGACAGGTAATCACAGGGAGGCGTGTGGACACCATAGTGCTGCGGCACGATGAGCAGCAGAGCTAGCGTGAGTCCCAGGGGGTGGGTTAGGAGACGCACCCGTGGAACGAGTTACAGCCGGCACCGGGGCACGGGGTGCTGCAGGGAGCAGGTGGCATGTGCTCTAGGACGAGCAGCTCTCTCTCTAGCCCTAGGGGAGGCAGTTCAGGGGGAGGGGCCTGGTAGATCCCTGGGGGGCACATTAAAGTGAACAAGGAGTCGGGGAGCACCTGTGGGGAGGGTTTTGGCTGAGCTTGGGGGGCACACGAAGGATGCTGCTCTCTAGGCTCCAATGCTGTGTGCATCACTGTAGAGCCCTGGGGGGGGGGGGGGGGCCCGGGGGGGGGGGGGGGGGGGGGCAGGAGCTGTGAGAAACACCCTTTTGTTTCAGCCCAAGGGGAGGGCTGGTTTGGGGAGCACCCCAGAATTCAAAGGGAGGACACCCCCTCACCAGGATGATCAGCTGGAGAGAATTTCGGGTGAGGACACAATTAAGCCGTGTAGAGTCAGCCCCAGCGTGTGACTTTAGGGTAAGTGCTGGGGGGACCTGAGAACGCAGGGAGGCTTCACTGAGAAAGCTGGCAAATCTGGGGGAGACCTGTCTGGGTGAGAAGCCGCCAGCTGGGGGTGGGGGGCATGCAGGGTGCAGCCATGTACCATGAGCACTGGTGTGTGCGCTTGGCTCCATGGGTGCGAAGCCTGGAGAGCAGCACCCGGGGCTGCCAGTTAAAGGGAATCCCTAGGGGGTATATCTAGGGGGATGTACGGCACGTGCTTACTAGGAAGAGCTTCTTCACAATGCTCCTGTTAACTGCCTGCCTTCTCCCATCATGTGCACATACAAAACTCCACCCTAGCAGCTCAGCTCTGTGTGTGTGGGGGGGGAGGGGGGCTCAAGTTTAAGGGGATCCCAAATCCTAAATGAACCCTGATTGCCTCCCACTGGGCCCAACTCCCCTGGTTACCTTCCACAACCCTTAGGAAAACAGGAGCTAGCTCCAGGCACAAACGCTGCCCTCACCTGTAACCCAACGTGGCTAACGGGGGTAGCTTAGGAAGAAGTGATCACAACTTGGTCACATTTGTTACGTGCAAACAGAATAAAGTCCAAACCATTATTTATTTATCCACGCCCTCTCCCTCGCACACCCACATCAGCTTTGTGACACTGACCCTTTAAAAGCATGAAGACAAGTATGAGCCAAATCAGTTGGGAGAGACTTTAGACAGAAACAATGCAAATGATACACCTCTGCCTCGATATAACGCTGTCCTCAGGAGCCAAAAAATCTTACCGTGTTATAGATGAAACCGCGTTATATCGAGCCGCCGGAGTGTGCAGCCCCGCCCCCCCGGAGCACTGCTTTACCGCCTTATATCAGAATTGATGTTATATCGGGTCGCGTTCTATCGGGGTAGAGGTGTAGTTGGGAATTGTTTAAGAACATTTTACTGTATGCCCTGAAAGCCACAGTCAAAAAAGAAGACTGTACTGGTTTCAAACACACAAACTCAGCATGGCTTAGAGGGGAAGTGAATGCAGCTATCAAAAATATATAACAAATGGAAGAAAGGGAAAATTGACAATCATGAATATAAAGCAGAAGTTAGTAATTGTAAAAACTTGATAAGGGAGCAAAAAGACAAGGTGAAATCTGTGTCCATCAGCGTTAAGGACAATAAGGAGTTTAAGTATATTCGAGACAAAAAGAATGCTGACAATGGTAGTGGTTCATTATTGGATGGAAATGGTAGAATTGTCACTAATACAGAAATTGCAGAGGCATTCAATAAAAATGGATGATGTGGCTATGTCACATGATGGTTACGAAACACTTTCTATTCCAACAGTAATTCAGGAGGCTGTTAGACAACAGTTACTAAAATCAGACATTTTAAAATCAGCAGGTCTGGATAACTTGCCTCCAAGAGTTTTAAAAGAGCTGGCCGAGAAACTCACTGGACTGTTGATTTTCAATAACTCTTGGAACACTGAGAAAATTCCAAAAGATTGGTAGAAAGCTCCTATTCTGCCAATATTTGAAAAGGGTAAAAGGGATGACCCAGGTAATTACAGGCCTGGCAACCAGATATTGATCCTGGGCAAAATAATAGAATGGCTGATACAGGATTTGATTAATAAAGAATTAAAGGAAGGTAATATAGTTAGTGCCACTCAACAGGGGATCATGGAAAATAGCTCCTGTCAAACCAACATGAGATCTTTTTTGATGTGATTACATGTTTGGTTGATAAAGGAGGTAGGTCTCAAACTGTAACCAGGGAATCAGTGTTCCTAGTGCGATCCCACAGGGACTGGTTCTTGGCCTTACACTAGTTATGTTTTGTACCAGGTACAAATATTAAAATCATCACTGATAAAGTTTGCAGATGGCCCAAAATGTGGGGGCCGGTAAATAGTGAAGACAGGTCACTGACACACAGTGATTGGGATTGCTCGGTAAGCTGGGAACAAGCAAAGAGTGTGATTTGCTACCACTAATTGCACAGATCTAGGATCAAAGAATGTAGGCCACACTTACAGGCTGGGGGACTCTGTCCTGGGAAGCAGTGACTCTGAAAAGAATTTGGGGGTGGATAATAGCTGGACGAGAGCTCCCTGTGTGACACCGTGGCCAAAAGGCTGCTGCGATCCTTGGCGGTTGTTCTTCTGGAGTTGAACCAAGACCAGTGGGAGGTTGTGTCATCACCTGCCCTGCACCTCTGGATGCCTTCAATGCTGTGCTGCCATGACTCACAGCTTGGACACCAGCAGCCAGCCAATGTCCCTGCATGGTCACACGCTGGCTCCCACTGCCCAGGTACCGTTTGCAGAGTGACACTGAGACGCTTCCAGTCCCAGGATTCCCCTAAACCAGGGGTGGGTAAACCTTTTGGTGAGAGAGCCACATCTGGGTATGGAAATTGTGTGGTGGGCCATGAATGCTCACGAAATTGGGGTTGGGGTGCAGAAGCAGGTGAAGGCTCTGGCTGGGAGTGTGGGTTCTGGGGTGGGGCCAGAAATGAGGAGTTCAGGGTGTGGGAGGGGGCTCTTGGCTGGGGCAGGGGGTTGGGGGTTAGGAGGGGGTCAGGGGTGCAGGCTCTGGGTGGCGCTTACCTCAAGCAGCTCCTGGAAGCAGTGGCATGTCTCTTCTCCGGCTCCTACGCAGAGGTGTGACCAGGTGGCTCTGTGCACTGCCCCAGCTGCAGGCACCGCCCCATCAGCTCCCATTCGCCGCAGCTCCCAGCCAACAGGAGCTGCGTGGGTGGTGCTTGGGGCAGGGGCAGCGCACGGAGCCACCTGGCTGCCCCTAAACATAGGAGCCGGAGGGGGGGGGGGACATATTGCTGCTTCTGGGAGCCTCGGCATGTGCACATAGAGCTGGAGTGCGGGAGCAGGGCAAGCCCCAGACCCCACTCCCCAGCAGGATGTGGCCCACGGGCTGTAGTTTGCCGACCCGCCTTAAACTGTCTCCCAGCCTCCTCCAGGAACACGCAGAAGTTAGTAAATTTGCTGCTGCTTTGAAGAGGCAGAAACAGCCGGTTGTTCTCTTGACTGGAGTTATCCAATCCTGTCAAAGCAGTGCGGTGGGTCAGCTACAAAGTCAAACAGGTTCATTCAATTAAGCTAGATTTGAAGTGAGTTGAGGTATAAATGGTAAAGGTAGAAGGGGTTACAAACAAAAGCAAAAATATGCTGGGAGTGCTAAGGCAAGCTAGAGGAAACTACCGTGAGCAATTTTCCTTTGCCAGCAATGGCTGACTAGCTTTTAGGCGAGGTCCTCCCAGAGTCCAAGGAGCTGGTTTTCCTCATCTCCTCAGATGAAAGATCACTTAGGGGTTCGTTCCAGTGAACCTTTGCAATGTATCCTTTGAAACGTATCCCCGATACATTCCTTTTCCCTGCCAGGCTGTCTAGTGGAGACTGCAGGCTGTCTTCTCCCCACGTGTGATTTTTACAGTGGACACAAGCTGTTCCTACAATAGCCCATGGAATTTGGTCACCCTGTGCTGGAGGTATTGGCCTCTTTCCTTTGTCTGGAGAAAACCTATTTATGGACTCCCCAACATGCCTGACTGAAGCACTGTTTAGTCACATCATTTCAGCCCAGCTGCATGCTGCTTGGTATGCACATCCAGCAAGAATGTTAATGAGCAGGGAGTTAGGAGTTTTCCAATGACGTGACACCTTTTAGATCCAGAGTATAACAACAGGGAGTTGGGTACACAGAGCAGGTTCGGGCAGCTGGAACTCACTGCTGCATACCAGGGAGCCCCTAGCCTTCGGCATAGGCCTGCTCTTAGGGCCACAGATGTGTAGTGTGTGTGTGTGAGAGAGCTCCACCTCTGTATTTGGCACCGGTGAGACCAGTGATGGGATACTGTGTCCAGCACGGGTGCCCACACTTCAAGATGGATGTTGATAAATTGGAGAGATTCAGCAAAGAGCCACAAGAATGATTAAAGGATGAGAAAACCTGTCTTCTAGTGAGAGGCGCCAGGAGCTCCATCTATTGACCTTCACAGAGAGAAGGTTAAGGGGTGACTTCATCACCCGAGCTGGGGAACAAATATTTGCTAAGAGGGCTCATCAGTCCAGCACATATCGGTATAACAAGATCCAGTGGCTATTCCTTCCATAACTGTAGTTCTTTGAGATGTGTTGCTCATGTCCATTCCAATATAACCGGGTGTCGCATGCATAGTCACTGGAACGTTTTTCCCTCAGTGGTGTCTGTCGGGTCGGCTCTGGTGCCTCCTGGCGCCCTCATGGTGCAGTATATAAGTGCTGCCCCACCACCCTCTCCGTTCCTTCTTACTGGCTATTCCGCGAGAGGGGCAGGAGGGCAGGTTCTGGAATGGACATGAGCAACATCTCGAAGAACAACAGTTATGGAAATGTTAGTAACCGTCTTTTCTTCTTAAAGTGCTTGCTCATGTCCATTCCAATGTAGGTGATTCCCAAGCAAGTGGTCAGGAGGTAGGATTGGAGTTTCGCTGAGAAGCAGACTGTAGCAACACTCGGCCGAAGCCTGCATCAGCTCTAGCATGCTGGTGATGGCGTCGTGTGCGGTGAACATGTGGATTGATGACCAGGTCACTGCTCTGCAGATGTCCTGGATTGGGGACCTGCACCACAAATGCCGCCACCGATGCTAGCGACCTCGTGGAGTGAGCGGCCATGCAAGGAGGTGGGATTTTTGCCAGGTCATAACAAGTGCGGATGCAGGATGTAATCCAAGAAGAAATTCTCTGGGCAGAGACTGGACTGCCTCCCATCCTGTCCGTGATGGCTACAAACAGTTGGGTGGCCTGTCTAAAGGGCTATAGAAAGCCAGCGCATGTCTCACGTCCAGCACGTGGAGCCTCAGTTCCTCCCTGCTAGCATGTGGTTTCGGATAGAAGGCTGGGAGAAAGATGTCTGGCTACTATGAAATTGTGAGACAACCTTTGGAAGGAAAGAAGGGTGTGGTCGGAGCCACATCTTGTCCTTGAAGAAGACCATATACTGTGTCTCAGAGGTGAGGGCCTGGATCCCTGAAACCCTTTTGGCCGAAGTGATGGCCACAAGGAAAACCACCTTCCAGGACAGATAGAGCAAGGAGCACGTTGCCAATGCCTCAAATGGAGGGCCTGTCAGCCTTGTCAGTACCAAATTCAGGTCCCAAGGGGGCAGAGGCTGGGTGTACTAGTGAGTACAGACATTCCAAACCCTTCAAGAAATGGCAGATTGGGTTTGAAAATATGGCCCAGCCATACGCCCCAGGGTGAAATGCAGAGATCGCGGCTAAATGAACCAATGGCAGAAGTGTGATCACCTTGTCCAGAGAATGTCGGTCCGGTACATACACCGACACCCACCATAATTGGAGTGGCCTCAGACCGAGTCATGTGTGTTGCACCACATAAGTACAAGACACAATATGCCCCAGAAGCTTCAAGCATTTTCCTGCTATGGTGATGGGGGAATCTCTCAGACCGTTTCTGAGAGATTCAATGACTCTGAATCAGCTTTCCAGGAGGAAGGTTCTGGCCTGGTTTGAATTGAGAACTGCCCCTATGAACTCTATTCTCTGAACCGGTGAAAAGGTGGACTTTTTTGTATTTATCAACAGCCCCAGGTTCTGAAAGGCTGACTATCCGTTCTACGTGCGCCTTCGCCTGACCCCTGGATCGACCTTTGATCAGCCAGTTGCCCAGGTAGGGGTATACCTGCACCCCTCGGCTCCTGAGGCAGGCTACCACGACTGCCAGGCACTTCGTGAACACCCATGGGGCTGCTGACAGGCTGAAGGGTAGAACTGTGAACTGATAGTGTTTGTGGCCTACTATGAACTGTAGGTATTTTCTGTGTGTCCCTGAAAGATGGCGATGTTCTTTAAGTCGAGGGCGGTGTACCAGTCCCCTGGATGCAGAGAGGGAATAATTGAGGCCAGGAAGACCATGCCGAACTTCATCCTTTTCATGGGTCTGTTGAGGTTTCGCAGGTCCAAGATTGATTGAAGGTCGCCATTGGCTTTTGGGATTAGGAACACCCGGCTCCTTGATTCCCGTGGAACCTCCTTCACTGCTCCCGCCCGTAGGAGTGACTGCACCTCCTGGGCCAGAAGACTCTCGTGAGAAAGGGCCCTGAAGAGGGACAGAGAGGGAGGGTGGGAAAGAGGGAAACAACGGAACTGGAGGGTGTATCCGACTTCTACCATGCAAAGTACCCAGAGGTCCGTAGTAATGCGAGCCCACGCACAATAGAAGTGGGACAACTGGTCCATGAATGTAGGGGAGATAGGATCCGGAAACTGTCCTGGTATACCATCCTCGGGCATACCTCAAAATGCCTGTTTTGAGCCTGTTGCATTCCTCGAAGGGGCCTGTGTCTGGGACGATGCAGAGTGAGGTGGACGCCTCCTCTTGCAGCCTGTTTTTCCTGCTGCCATACTCGTGTCTTGGTTGGTGGGGTTGTGCGGTTGAGGCTTATAATGTTTCTCGCTGGGGCTGGCTTATGCTGACCCAAGGACTTCGAAGCAGCCCTTGAGTCCTTCAGACGGTGGAGCTTTGAGTCCATTTGCTCCAAGACAAGGGACCCCCTTCGAATGGCAGGTCAGGAAAGGCTGTTGGACCTCATAGGGCAGCCCTGAAGCCGTGAGCTCCGTCTCATCACCACCACTGAGGCCCATGCATCTAAAGCTGCCTGGAGGGACGCTTTAGCAACTACCTTGCCCTGCTCAACTAGAGCTGCAAACTTGCCCCTGGACTCCAGAGGCAGGAGTTCCTTGAACTTTTCCGTGGCTGACAAGGTGTTAACGCCAGAGCAGTCTAGACGGGCCGGATGGAGAGCTATTCTCAACGGAGGCCCCTGGTTGCGTATACCTTTCTGACAAATAAATCTTTGGCTTTTGGGGATGGACCTTATTACCCCATCTCTCCCTCTTGTTGGCTGGAGAAACAACCAATGAGCCAGGTGGTGGGGGGCTCTATAGAAACTCATAGCTCTTGCTAGGGACAATGTATTTTCTCTCCATCCGCTTAGCCACAGGCTGGAGATATGCAGAGGTCTGCTAAAGCACTTTAATCGGTCCCAGAACCGCGTCATTTAAGGGCAAGGCCGCCCGCGATGGCCCTGAGGGTGCCCATATGTTCACTAGGGAATGTGAGCACTCCGCTACCTCCTCGGCTTGTGGTCCCAGATTCTGGGCCACCCCGCATAGAAGTTCTTGATGTGCCTCATCACAGGCACTGACTTCGCAAAGTGCCGGGGGTACTCACCCCCTGGCTCTGCCCCAGGCTCCATCCCCAAGGCCCCCCCCCGCCCCTTCCTGTCCCCACTCCACCTCCTCCCACCCAGTCCCACCCCCTCCCAGAGTGCACCGCATCCTCCCTCCCACCCTCCTGCATGCTGCGAAACAGCTGATTGTGCAGGTGGGAGGCACGGGGAGGCGCTGATCCCATAGTTGTCCTATGTGGGCACTAGAGTGGTCCCTGCCATTGCCTCGTCTAGGGAGGAAGATGACAAGGTTTGTACTGGCACCGGGTTATGGACTGCCTCCTCTGCAGATGGGTCCCTTGGTGGTATGTCCTGCCCCTCACTACTCACTTCGGCCTGGGGACGATCCCTGTTCTCAGGGGGATGGTGGGGGAGCTTGACTCGCTGATGCTGCCGAAAAGGAAAGCCACGATTGACACCGCAGAAACTGCTGGCGCCCCCAAGGATTACACATTGGCCAATGCCTTGGCATCTGCCGTTGTACTGGTGGCCGTGGTGTTGGCACCATACTTTGCACTAAATCCATTGCCTGGTATCTGTGGTTGGATCGATGTTTACTCCTATAGGAGGCCTAGGATTCTACCTCTGAGTCTGTCTCAGGAGAAACACTTCTGGATGAGCACGGTGGAGCTGTGCAGATCGGGGCTGCGCAGGAGAGCAGCTATGCCGCGCCATCATCGCCGGCTTGCCCCTTGCAGGTGCTTGCTTTGGTGCCGAGGTACCCATGGTGCCGGAGCTGCTGCTGACAGCTCATGGCCGGCTGGAGATGGTGGCATCGGGAGGAAAAGGAGGTTCCTCACTACCTCAGACACCTCCATGGCGTGGCCAGGGTGGCACTGGACTTGACAATACCCTTCCAGGGGCCGGCGTCAATGGTTCTGTGTGCGCCGAAGGTGCTTCCGAGTGGCCTGGCATGGGTCGTGTTCTCTCTGTGATCCTATGACTCACTGGTCTTGGGGTTGGTGAGTGTCCCCAGTCCATCTGCCATTGTTCCTTCTTTGGCACAAGTGATGGTAAACATTGCTAAGGAGTCGGTGCTGGAGTTGTCTTCCCATGCACCAGGGAAGGATGATGGTAACCTTTGGCATGGAGTCTTTCTTTGGGGCCAGGGAGGCAGAGCAGCGCAATGCCTCTCTCAATGACAGCGGGGCGTTTTTGACCGAGACCAAAGTGCTCGGTTCCACTTCCCCCCTGCAGCTCCGAGGGGGGTGTGTGAAGTGCCGCCTCTATCAGAAGGAATATTAATGTTGTCCCTCTACTTTTTGATCCTGGGCCTGAAGTTCTCGCAAATGCGACACCGTTCTTGTACGTGTCTCTCCCCCCTGCCCCCCAGGCACTTAGGCAAGTATCAGGCAGGTCACTGACTGGAATGGGTTTGACAAGCTACACACCGTTTGAAGCTCTGGGACCGAGGAACACCCTGGAGCCCAGGATGGACTAGCCCCACGGAGCGGGGAACCTACTAACTATGTCCTAACTGAACTCTAAGATAATAACTGTATACAATTTATTTACAGAAAGTCCACTGAGAACAACACTTGCAAGCGCAAGAGACCAGCAATGTTCCAGTGACCGTCACGGGCAGTACGGAACTGAGGCGACGGCAGGCTGGCAGGTCCCTGTATACCATGCCATGAGGGTACCCATCCAGGGGACCCCAGAGCCAACCCAACGGGATAGCATGAGGGAAAAATGTTCTGGAGAGGGAGCATGCGTACACACACCAGGGTGGAATGGACATGAGCAAGCCATCGAAGAACTGAAGCTACTCAAAAAATTCAGGCCAGGCACCGGAGTTAGTTCTCTGGGAGGGCTGCAGGGTCCTGGCCTTGTGACCTTGTTCCCAGCGAGCGCTCCAGGTGTAAAGTGGTGTGGAGGAGGCTATTCCCTCCTCTCTGGTCACTGGCTGCTCTGGGACGCTCTGCTCTCCAGGCCTAACGTCTGCTCCATTTGGAGCATGAGCCAGACCCTGCATCACAGCCCAGCGTAACTGGGGGCTAGGGTGACCAGACAGCAAGGGTGAAAAATCAGGACAGGGGGTGGGGGGTAATTGCCACCTATATAAGACAAAGCCCCCAATATCAGGACTGTCCCTATAAAATCAGGACAGCTGGTCACCCTACTGGAGGCGAAATCTGCAGCCAGGCACTTGAGACGAGGAGAAGCTCCTCTTGGCCTCTGCATCCCTTTACCCTGGGGCAGCTGCCCTGGGTGCTGGGGTGAGATCCTGGGCCCAGTGAATCCATGGGAGTTTTGCCCTTGATTTCGCCAGAGCCTGGAGTTCACCCTGGTGGCTCTTGGCAGAGGCTCCCTGGGCTTTGGGCAGCCGGAGCCCGGCTGTGCAGCATGAAAGGACTGGGAATCCTGCCTGACCATGAGAGACTCCAGGCGCTCGATCTGCTTCGCTTAAAGGGAAAGTGATGGGGTGACCTGATCCCAGTGTGTAACGAGTATTTGCTAACGGGCTCGTCTGGCTCTAGCAGACAAAGGTCTAACCCGACCCAAAGGCTGGAAGCCGAAACTAGCCCGGTTCAGACTAGAACCAAGGCGCAGATTGCGCACAGTGACAGTCGCTAACCATTGGAACAACTGACCTTATCTGCTCTAGTTCAAACACATTAATTGGGGGCAGTCACACAGCCTGTGTTCGTCTGGGGTGAGACCAGACGATCAGGAATCCATTCTGGACTTGGACGCTAGGAAACTGGGTAGCGACAAAGAAGGGCCCAGTGAGGCTACGACCCATGGCAGCCTGTGCGTGAGCCTCCAGCCCGGGCAGACAGACTAACCGGGCTCAAGCCAGCGTGCAAAAATAGCTACGTGGGCGTTGCAGCGCCAGCGAAGGCTCAGGCTCAGGCTCGCCACCAATGACCACCTGCTAGTGCAAGCTGCTCTACCCCGGCTGGGTCCCAGCGGCAGGGCAGCCCCCCGGGGTGTCCCTGCCCCCCAACAGAGCATACCACGTCCCCACGGTCTGGCCATGCAGCCGGATGCTCCTGCCCTAGGCACCGGGCACACGGCCAGCTCAGAGGGTGACTCCCCAGGTCGGCGGCACCCCCCGGTGGCCAGTCCTGGTGTCCTAGGCTGGGCAGGACGCCCAGTCAGGGTCCAGGCCCCTCACTGCAGGGTCCGGCTGCACTTGGGCCTGCGCCCTCCAGCAGCAAGTCCAGCCCCGCTCCTGCCCAGCCGGAGGGGGTGGGAGGGCAGGAGAGCAAACCCCCAGTAGGTGTGTGCACAGAGCTGCCGGGGGCTCCGGTTCAGCTCAGCAGATAGAGCAGGGCCATGGAGTGCATGGGGGAGGCGCTGCAGCGAAGGGGGAGCACCTGGGAGACGCAGGTACAGGGAGCAGCCCCTAGGGGAATGGCTGTGGGGTTTGGGGTCTGGTGAGTACCCAGCTGAGGAGCTGATGGGACAGGTGCTGGAGGGGAGGGGGGCAGGTTCCAGGTGAGCACGGGGGCAGTTTAGGGCCAGGATTCAGGGAGCTGTCTGTGAGACTTAGTGGGACGGGTTTGGGGTGATGCTGGAGAAGGACCCACATGTTCAAATGTGACTTGGGTCAGGCCCTGCCTTGGACCAACGGCGGGTCCCTGCCTAGAGCAGGCTGCAGCGCTGGGACTGCACCCGTGTGGGGAAGTGGGGCGGGGGGGGCAAGGCAGGGATGTGGGAGCCCAGTGTCTGCTCCTTGCTATTCCTTTGAGTGGGGTGCTGCCTGGGAGCTGAGGGGGAAGAGGGAGGGCAAAGGTGGCAGCCCTGCCCTGGGATCTGGGCACTTTGGCCTCGCCCCTCTCCCCGCACAGTCTGAAGGGAGATGGGGAAGGCCCCAGCTGGGGCAGGCTTGGAACCCACAGGCCAAGCTCAGCTCAGCCCAGCCCCTGGGAGAAGAATGAATATCAGGCTGGTGGCAGGAGAACCTCCCAAGCAGCAGGACCCTCAGAGTGGGGGGCCAATGCCCAACAAGCAGGCAGGCTGCTCCGAGGGGCTGGTGCTGAGAGCAGAGTCTGCTGCTTTCCCCTGCTTCCTTGGCTGAGAGCAGCCGGCCGGGGGCTTCAGGGGCAGCACAGGCCCAGCTGTGTGACAGGAAGTGAAATTCAGGCCCTGCTCTGCGAAAACCAAACAGCTGCTGCTTGTTCTGGTGGGCTCGAGCCCCAGCTGCCGGGGTGAGGGGGCAGGTGTTACCGCTGCTGCAGCCACCTGCTCACTCTCCCAGGAAAGCTGTGTCATGGGGCTGCTTGTGGGGCCAGCCCACGCCTGGTGCCCTGCTCTAACCCTTAGGCCAGGCCCATTCCCTGGGGCTGGCGCTGCCCAGCAGTGATGCCACTCCGCAGTCACTGCCCAGGAGGCCTTGCCCTCCCCATCACCCCAAAGCCTGCTGGTACCCCTCAGCCTGCTTCCCAGGGAGCTCCCTGCTCTGGAGGACTTACTCCTGCCCAGCTCCCCAGGGCACTTCCCACTCCTAGCTGCAGCTCCCCAGTTCAGTGACATCTGCCCGTCACCTTTTGCCTTCCACCCTTCACGTCTAGACTGCGCCGAACTCTGCCCGGCTCCCTCCCTTTTCCAGTCTTGGCAGATTATCAACGGTGTCCTGCCTCTGCCGGCCCCTGCTTCCCCAAGCCGGGCAGGCCTGGGCCCACGGAGCTTTTCAGAGGGGAAGGTTTATAATGGGGCAGGTTGAGCACCAAAGGGTCTGAAAACTCTGCCACCTCCATGCTTTGGGTCTAAAAGCAGTGGGGAAGGAGGGGGCCCCAGCCAAGAGGAGGGTCCGGGAGAGGCCCCTGGGGTCTCTCTCACAGGGGGGGAGCAGCTGCCCCCAGCCAGCCCCCCCCCCCCCCCACCAGGCCACTGGGGTCTCTCCCAGCAGCCCGGGGAGAGCGGACGCAGCTGAGCGTGGTCACTAATGCAGACCAAAGAAGCAGGAAAGCCGGTTTTATTGATGAAGAATCCTTTGCAAGGAGCCGTCCCATTCCCCACCCCGGGAGTGGCAGGGCAGCCGCTTTCCCTTCACGTTTAACAGTGGAAGCTCAGAGTATCAAAATAAGAGGTGAGAAGCCTCAGCGAGTGCAGGGGGGGTTCAGGATCCCAGAGCGGAGGAGGGGTGGGGGATGTAGGGCTCCAGGGCCCAGGGCATGAGATGCCGGGGGAGGGGGGTTAGTGGCTGGGGGAGCAGGCGAGTTCGATACTTCAGAAATTCAACACTACAAAAATACTGGAGCTCTCGGACGCACGACGCAGGCACTTGGGAACGAGGAGCAGCAGGGGGCGCTGGCTGGGGGCTGCTCCAGGGGCAGGCAGGTCCCTGCAGGTAGGAGGCACAATGGGGCAGGGGGGTAAATCTAGAGATTAACCCCTCGCACCCTGGAGCGGAGGCACTGGGCGACAGGGAAGGCGCAGCCAGCAATAAGGCATCAAAGGTGAGGGTGGGTTGGTGCAAGAGTCACCAGGGAAGCAGTTTCTGTCCCCCCCATTGCACGACTGGCCCCGGGGCGGAGCCGGGTGAGAACCCGCCTCCAAGCTTGACGCCCAGAGACGTGGAATCCACAAAGGCACAAAGGAAAATGCCTGAAAGGTGTGTGGGGGGAGGGGGAGCTTGGGGGGTGGGGCAGCCCCAGGTCCATGGGGCTCGAGGCAGCTGCATAGGTGAGCCCCAGCCCAGGCCTGCAGAGCTCAGCCTCCTCGTACCCCGCGGAGCACCCGGCGCTGTGGCCGTGCCCAAGCAGAGTGGAGAAGCGTGTGCCCGTGGCGCGCTGGCTGCGCGGTGAAGCAGAGAGTTGCTGGTGCAGCACCCGCTGGGGGCAGCGGTTAGTCCCCAGTGCGCTGGGCAGCGGGCGAGTCTGGGTGATCCAGGCAATCCCTGCTCAGGGCAGGCCTGTATTAAATAGGCGGCGGCGGCAGCAGTCTCTGTGGTGAGATGGGGGGGGGCAGGCTCAGCTCATGGCCACGCTCCCCTCAGTTCTGCCCCTCGTCCCGCAGCTCCGAAGGCAGGAACTTGTACTGCTGCTGCCGGATCATAGCCAGCTTCTTCCGGGCCTCCTCCAGCTCCCGCTCCTTCCGCAGCATCTCCTCCTGCGCTGCAATGATCTGCCAGGGAGAGACTCTGGTGAGAGCCCGCCCTGCCCATGGGTCCTGGGGCCCCGCAAGCTCCGGCTGCTGGGTCCCACCCATGGGCCCTGTGAGCACCGGCTGCCGGGTCCCCGCGAGCGCCGGCTGCCGGGTCCTGGGGCCCCGCGAGCTCCGGCTGCCGGGTCCCACCCACGGGCCCTGTGAGCGCCGGCTGGGGCCTGCCGTCCCCCAGGTTACGGACAGCTGGCGTCAGCCACCCTAGAGAGGTAGGAATGTTGGCTCGCAGCGAACCAGCTCCAGCCGAGGGCAGCAGGCTGGATTCTTATTCCCTCATCCTGACCCTAGCATCAGATGCCGGGCTACACAGTATTCCCAGGTTTACACTGAACCTCTGACTCCCCCACCTGTCCCCGTGCCCCATGGCCGGAGTCCCCCATGGGGACAAACATACAGGATGCCCGAGACATGGAGTGTAAGAGCTGAGAAGTGGGACTCTCCCCACGGGCCCCACAGAGCTGCCTCCAGGCCCGGAGTCTCTCCTCGCGGGCCTTGCAGAGCCGCCTCCCGGGCCGGGGATCTCTCCTCGTGGGCCCCGCAGAGCTGGGCCTGGTTATGTACCTACCATGACTATCCAGCTACAACAGTCACTGCTAACACTCTGGCAGGGATATTAAACCTCATGCTCAGGGCTGGAGCCAGACTAACGGTTAGAGCCCAACAGGAGGCCTGATGTGGGGCAGATTATCCTACTGCAGGTGTCTTGCACCCGCCTCTGAAGTGTCTGGTGCTGCTGTTCCAGGCACGACAGGACCCCAGGCCACACCCTGTCTGGCACTTGGCAATTCCTATCCTGACATCCAATGCCATGTCTCACCCCAGCCCCATTCTCAGCACCCCCGGGGGCACAGGCAGCGTCTCACCGCAGCAGAGACGTTTCCAAGGGGGAAGGCAGAGGTTTGAGCAGCTCTTGGCCCTGAGGCTGCGAGGGAAGCACATTTTCTGGCTGTATCCACTTAACTAAGCAGCAGTGACACAGTTAAGGGATAAGGTAGAGTTGTCGTTAGGTTTCAGAGGCAACACGCCCTGGAAGGAAGGGGCATTTCTTCTGCTCAGGGCTGCTGTTTCAAGCTGCCTGCAGCCTCCAGGCGTGACCCCCTGCTCCTCACCTGTGCGATTCCCCCGACCATTTTCTCCTTCACCACCACTGTCTCATTCTCCTGGTCCTGGAAGGCGGCTGCTTTCTGGGCTGCCTTCACCAGATGGTCGGATGCCCTCTTCACAGCGTTGCCAGCGGCCTGGGCAGAGAGAAAGGGAACGTGGCGCAGACTCAGCAAGGGGCGCGGTTCTGTGACCTGCGAGTGGGCAGCCACTGCCCAGGATGGCAATAGCAGGGCTTACTGGGCTCCAGGGGGAAGGTTGGGGTAGGCTGGCAAGGGGCCACGACGGGAGCCAAGGGCTGGTGGGGGCTCCAGGCCCCAGTAAGGGGCAATAGGACCTGTGCTGGTGGCTGGGAGGATGGGGGCAGCTGGTGGGATATAGTGACTACATGGGGTGGGGAGATGCCAGGCTGGGGACTCCCTGCAAGTGCAGGGTCAGGGCACAAGGCGGTGGCCTGGGCTGCAGCCGTGAAGGTGACTCTTCTCTTGTACCCGCACCCCCGAGCTGCGGGTCGTGCAGGTGTTGGGAGCTGCCGGGGATTCCGGTACATGACCAGCAGTGCAGAGGCAGCAGAAATGCTGCTCAGGGCCCAGGGAGGGACAGACCCAGAGCCCAAGCCAGGTAGAACTGGGCTCCCAGTGGGGGCAGGGCAGGACAAAGGCCTCTGTATCCTGGGAGCGGGCTGGGGTCACAGGGCTGCCAAGAAGGCCTCTGAGCCGGACGACAGGCACCCCGTGCCCCAGCGCTAGGGCCCCACTGCTCCTTAACGCCTCGAGCGCCAGAGTCAGGGGTCTCACTCGCCCTCCCCAGGGGGCGTGCCAGAGCCTGTCCCCCCCCCCCCCACAGCTGACCTTTTCAGTGCCACAGCCTGAGGGTTTGCACCCTTCCCCTGAGTTAACCTCACCCCCTGTGCTTGCTGGAGCAGAAGTGCTCCCAAGTCACCCAGTCGTCATTAACCCTTAGGGTTCTAGACAGCGTGGGGTAAAGCAGGCATCACCCCAGCACTGGTAACACTGGAGTCCGTGCCGTGGAGCAGGTGATCTGGTGCACAGTTGCTGGCAGCAGCCTTGGGTTTGGTGCCCGGGGAGTGTTAATTCCCCCAGGATGAATCGTGCTTTATAAATACACGGGCAAGCCGGGTACAGTGCAGCAGGGCTGATATTTCACACCCCACTCCTGGGGGGGAGGCACAAGACCCTGACGGGGGAGGAGCTCCACTCACCCCACACTCTGCGGTGGGAAGGGCCCTGCCAGCACCAGAACGCCAGCCCGGCTTGGGATGCCCCATCCTGTGCTGCGCATGCGCCCAAGCTCCGGAGTGCACCCCCTGCTGTCCCTAGGGGAGCCAGCCCCTCCCCCCTCCCCAAACCCGACCCAGGGACTCACCTGCAGTCGCTTCATGGCCTCAGAGTCCTGGTCAGCCTTCACCTTACAGGCCACCAGGAGCTGCGCTGTGGAGGCAGCCACCTGCTTGGCAGAGGAGATGAGTTTCTCCTCGCTGGCGTGGCCCTGCACTGCTGCGTTCGCAGCCTCACACAGATTGTTGGTGGCAGCAGCCACCATGCGGGCCTGGCAGGGAGAAGGAGATGGGGGTGAGTGGGGAGGGGCCTGGAAGGGCGAGGTCCTGGGGGGGGTGGGGATGGGGCACATGGAAGGGCGAAGTCCGTGGGGGAGGCGGGGCATGGGATGGGGCATGTGGGGGGCAAGGTCCTGGGGAGGCATGTGGAAGGGCGAGGTCCTGGGTGGGGAGGGGGAGAGCGTGGAGGGGGCCAGGAGGGAAGGCGATGCCCAGGGTGGGGGGCAGATGGGAGGGAGGGAGAGGAGCCACCTCTGTGCCCTGCTGCAGCTGGTGTGAGGAAGGAAGGGGAGCGAGGGGCAGGATCTCACGGGAAGAGGCTCCCTACAGAGAGGGTGACGGCCCCCCCAGTCCCAGGGAGGGGGGACATCAAGCAGGGAGGAACCTTCCCCCCACTCTGAGGCAGGGCCTGGGCACAGTGACTCCGATACTAAAGGGCCTTTGATACTCACGGCTGAAATGAGCCCCTGGGACCACTGGCCGTCGTCCACTGCATTGGCGGGGATGGCACCCACCTGCGGGAGCAAGGACAGGGTGAGTGAGCCCATGGTAATGGCGCGGGGCCCAGCGAGCGGCTGCAGGGAGCACGTAGCCCTTCTCTGTCCCTGGCCCGAGGACCCCACGGGCACGGCAGCCCTGGGCCTTGTCCTGTGCTCCAGAGCATACAGCTCCCAGGGGGGTACCTCTGCGGCAGGGCACCCCACAGCTGTCTGCCCCCTACCACTGAAGGCAATGGGCCTGGACAGCGACTCAGAGCCAGACGCTCCAAGGCCAGATGGGACTATTGTGAACATCTTGTCTGATCTGGATACCACAGGCCCTAGGACCGGTCCGAGCCCCCTGCACGGCACGGGGCCCTAGGACCGGTCCGAGCCCCCTGCACGGCACGGGGCCCTAGGACCGGTCCGAGCCCCCTGCACGGCACGGGGCCCTTACCGGACTTACNACGGGGCCCTAGGACCGGTCCGAGCCCCCTGCACGGCACGGGGCCCTTACCGGACTTACTTGGATTAATTTCTGCTTCAAGGCCAAGGCCAGGGCTTGAACGAGAGCAGATTCTTTAGAAAAACACCCAACCTTGATTTCAAAAGTTTCCAGCAATGGAGAATCCACCACAGCTTGGGGTAAGTTGTTCCAGTGGTAACTACCCACACCGGCACCTTATTGCTGGCTTCAACTTCCATCCACTAAATCTTTTGTCTGCTAGACTGAAGAGCCCTCTGTGACACCCTGGCACTCCCTTATTCACCACTGTCAGGTAATTAGGATATGTTTTGCACAAACTATGCCTTGTGAGGTCTCATTCTAAAAGTCTTGATCTGCTAGACAGTAATATCTCACTGGATTGTATGTGCCATCATCGTATGTGAAGTTTGGCTATGTATGCGTTACTAAACATGTTGTGCGGTTGAAAACACCCACAAGCAGCCTTTCAGGTATAATAGTAAAAAGGCCAAACAATGTTAATGGGGTTAATGGTGTAAAACTCTAATTAGGAAGGCCATAAAATAATTTGAAGAACAGCTAGCCAAAGACTCAAAAAATAATAGCAAAATTTTTTTAAGTGAATCAGAAGCAGGAAGCCTGCTCAACAACCAGTGGGGCCACCGGACGATCGAGATGCTAAAGGAGCACTCAAGGACGATAAGGCCATTGCGGAGAAACTAAATGGATTCTTTGCACCAGTCTTCACGGCTGAGGATGTGAGGGACATTCCCAAACCTGAGCCATTCTTTTTAGGTGAGAAATCTGAGGAACGGCCCCTGATTGAGGTGTCATTAGAGGAGATTTTGGAGCAAATTGATAAACTAAACAGTAATAAGTAGGGCTGCTGATTAATCGCAGTTAACTCACGCGATTAACTCAAAAAAATTAATTGCTATTAAAAAAATTAATCTTGATTAATCGTACTTTTAATCGCACTGTTAAACAATAGAATACCAATAGCAATTTATTAAATATTTTTGGATGTTTTTCTACATTTTCAAATATACTGATTTCAATTACAACACAGAATACAAAGTGTACAGTATTCACTTTATATTATTTTTATTACAAATATTTGCACTGTAAAAATGATAAACAAGGAAATAGTATTTTTCAATTCACCTCATACAAGTACTGTAGTGCAATCTCTGTCGTGAAAGTGCAACTTACAAATGTAGATTTTTTTTGTTACATAACTGGACTCAAAAAAACCAAAACAAAGTAAAACTTCAGAGCCTACAAGTCCACTCAGTCCTACTTCTTGTTCAGCCAATTGCTAAGACAAATAAGTTTGTTTACATTCACAGGAGATAATGCTGCCTGTTTCCTATTTATAACGTCGCCTGAAAGTGAGAACAGGCATTCACATGGCACTTTTGTAGCTGGTATTGCAAGGTATTTACATGCCAGATATGCTAAACCTTTGTATGCCCCTTCATGCTTCGGCCACCATTCCAGAGGACATGCTTCCATGCTGATGATGCTCTTTAAAAAAATAATGCATTAATTAAATTTGTGACTGAATTCCTTGGGGGAGAATTGTATTTCTCCTGCTCTGTTTAACCCATATTCTGCCATATATTTCATGTTATAGCAGTCTCGGATGATGACCCAGCACATGTTGTTCATTTTAAGAACACTTTCACTGCAGATCTGACAAAAGAAGGCACCAATGTGAGATTTCTAAAGATAGCTACAGCCCTCGACCCAAGGTTTAAGAATCTGAAGTGCCTTCCAAAAATCTAAGCGGGACGAGGTGTGGAGCATGCTTTCAGAAGTCTTAAAAGAGCAACACTCCAATGCGGAAACTATAGAACTGAACCACCAAAAAAAGAATCAACCTTCTGCTGGTGGCATCTGACTCAGATGATGAAAATGAACATGCGTTGGTCCGCACTGCTCTGGATCATTATCGAGCAGAAACTATCATAGGCATAGATGCATGTCCTCTGGAATGGAGTTGAAGCATCAAGGGACATATGAATCCTTAGCACATCTGACACGTAAATATCTTGTGATGCTGGCTACAACAGTGCCATGAGAATGCCTGTTCTCACTTTCAGGTGACATTGTAAACAAGAAGCAGGCAGCATTATCTCCTGCAAATGAGAACAAACTTGTCTGAGTGATTGGCTGAATGAGAAGTAGGACTGAGTGGATTTGTAGGCGCTGAAGTTTTACATTGTTTTATTTTGAATGCAGTTATTTTTGTACATAATTCTACATTTGTAAGTTTAACTTTCATGATAAAGAGATTGCAGCACATTATTTGTATTAGGTAAATTGAAAAATATATATCTTCTGTTTTTTACTGTGCAAATATTTGTAATAAAAATAATATTAAGTGAGCACTGTACCCTTTGTATTCTGTGTGATAATTGAAATCAATATATTTGAAAATGTAGAAAACATCCAAAAATATATAATTAAATGGTATTCTGTTATTCTTTAACAGTGCAATTTATCATGCAATTAATTGCAATTAATTTTTGAATCACATGATTAATCGCGATTACTTTTTTTAATCGCTTGACAGCCCTAGTAATAAGTCACCAGGACCAGGTGGTATCACCCAAGAGTTCTGAAGGAACTCAGATGTGAAACCAAGAACTACTAAGTTAGTTTGTAACCTAACATTTAAATCAGCTTCTGTACCAGATGACTGGAGGATAGCTAATGTGACGCCAATTTTTAAAAAGGGCTCCAGAGGTGATCCTGGCAATTACAGGCTGGAAAGCCTGATCTCCGTACCGAGGAAACTGGTTGAAACCATAGTAAAGAACAGAATTGTCGGACACATAGATGAGCATAATTTGTTGGGGAAGAATCAACATAGTTTTTGTAAAGGGAAATCATGCCTCACCAATCTACTAGAATTCTTTGAGGAAGTCAACAAGCATGTGGACAAGGGGGATCCAGTGGATACAGTGTACTTAGATTTTCAGAAAGCCTTTGACAAGGTCCCTCACCAAAGGCTCTTAAGCAAAGTAAGCTGTCCTGGGATAAGAGGGAAGGTTCTCTCATGGACTGGTAACTGGTTAAAAGATAGGAAACAAAGGGTAGGAATAAACGGTCAGTTTTCAGAAAGGAGAGAGGTAAATAGTGGTGTACCCTGAGGGGTCTATATTGGGACCAGTCCTATTCAACATATTCATAAATGATCTGGAAAAAGTAGTTAACAGTGAGGTGGCAAAATCTACAGATGATACAAAACTATTCAAGTCCCAGGTAGACTGCGATGGGCTACAAAAGGATCTCTCAAAACTGGGTGACTGGGTAACAAAATGGCAGATGACATTCAATGTTGATAAATGCAAAGCAATGCACATTGGAAAACATAATCCCAACTATTCATATAAAATGATGGGGGTCTAAATTAGCTGTTACCTCTCAAGAAAAAGATCTTGGAGTCATTGTGGATAGTTTCCCTGAAGACATCCACTCAATGTGCAGCGGCCGGCAAAAAAGCGAACAGAATGTTGGGAATCATTAATAAAGGGATAGATAATAAGACAGAAAATATCATATTGCCTCTATATAAATCCATGGTACGCCAACATCTTGAATACTGCATGCAGATGTGGTCACGCCATCTCAAAAAAAAAGGTATATTGGAACTGGAAAAGGTTCAGAAAAGGGCAACAAAAATTATTAGGGGTGTGGAACGGCTTCCATATGA
Organism: Trachemys scripta elegans; assembly: GCF_013100865.1. Lineage (NCBI taxonomy): Eukaryota > Metazoa > Chordata > Testudines > Emydidae > Trachemys > Trachemys scripta. Next base: position 748,590 of record NC_048310.1, read on the forward strand.
GGAGAGATTAATAAGATTGGGACTTTTCAGCTTGGAAAAGAAACAAAAAAGGGGGGGATATGATTGAGGTCTATAAAATCATGACTGGTGTAGAGAAAGTAAATAAGGAAGTATTATTTACTCTTCCTCATAACACAAGAACTAAGGGTCACCACATGAAATTAATAGGCAGCAGGTTTAAAACAAACAAAAGTATTTCTTCATAACACACAGTCAACCTGTGGAACTCCTTGCCAGAGGATGCTGTGAAGGTCTAGACTAAAACAGGGTTCAAAAAAGAACTAGATAAGTTCATGGAGGATAAGTCCATCAATGGCTATTAGCCAGGATGGGAAGGAATGGTGTCCCTAGCCTCTGTTTGCCAGAAGCTGGGAATCAGTGACCGGGGATGGATCTTGATAAACTTGATGATTAGCAGGATACTGGGCTAGATGGACCTTTGGTCTGGCCCAGTATGACCATTTAGATGTTCTTATTGAGGAAATACACACTCACAAGGATCACTCCAGGAACTGCATACAACAGAAACCTCTCAGAGACAGCACTACACAATGGGAACTGTTGACCCAGGTCACAGCGGAAGATCTTTCCAGCAAGTTGGAAAAAGATATAAAAGGAGGGAATGACATCATGACGGGACCTCCCCCCACACCCCAGAAGAGAACACCTGGAAACACCCAGGGAACAAAGACTGAACTGGGGGAGGTGCTGGTCCCAGGCAGGAAAGAAGGAAGCCTGTTGATGTAGAAAACCTTGGTGGACTGTTTATGCTATGTAACAGGATTTGAATTAAGCAGTGTCTCACCCTATCTAGTATATTAGGCTTAGACTGTGGTTTTATTTTATTTCTTATGGTAATCTACTTTGATCTGTTTGATCACTTCAAAGCTCTCTTTCTGTAGCTAATAAATCTCTTTTATATTTTACGTAAAACACTGTGTGTTGTTTGAAGTGCAAAAGGGATAAATCTCAGCTCACGAAGAAGAGCTAGTGCACATCCACTTTCTTTTGTAGAAGTGGTGGACTGGGTAATAAATTCATACTGGTCGGGTTTTGACCAGAGCCAGACGGTACAGCTCTGGGGTCCTAGGCTGAAGAGCTGGGGGGGTATTTTGGCTGTAGCCTCTCCATTGTGGGTTCATGAGTAGCTGGCTAGAGCCTGCATGAACACAGCTTGTGGATGTTGGTGAGAGTCCAAGCTTGGAGGGCTTTGCAGTTTGTCACAAGGTCACAGTGCAAGAGGGAACCCAGACTGGTAAGACAGAGGGCTCAGCTATACTCCAGTTCCAGGTGGCACCCTGGGAGGACCTGTCACACCCTCTATGATCAAATATTTGTTCTTCCTGGAGGTATTGACACTGTGGGTAAGTCACTGTAACCTTGTTGAGAGGCTAAACAGACAGCTCTCTGAGCAGGTCTTCTACTCCTCTGATCATTCGCGTGGCTCTTCTCTGAGCCCTCTGCAATTTATCAACATCCTTCTTGAACTGTGGGCACCAGAGCTGGGCACAGGATCAGTACTGGTCTCACCACTGCTGTGTGCAGAGGTAAAATTCTCTCCCTACTGCCCTATTTGTATACCCAAGGATCGCACTAACCCTTCGTGCCCCAGCATTGTGCTGTGATTGTGCTTAGAGAGGATGTTTGTGCAATACCCAGAGCGGGGCTCAGAGCCTGGCCCGGCTCCTCCAGTAGCAAGTGCCACAGCTCTCATGGCCTCTCCCCTGCCCGGCGGTGTTACCTTTCCTTGAGCCACCAGCTCTCTCTGGGCCGCTGAGGCTGCCTTCACCAGGGCACTGGTTGCAGCAGCGATGGATTTCGCAGCCTCCAAGATTTGCTCCTCAAAGTTGAGACTCTCGTCCGCCTGCTGCAGATGGAGACAGAGGGTGTGAGCCCTGGTGGGAGAGGAGGGGAGCGCCGGGGACAGCTGGGAGGAGAGCTGTGCTGAGAAGTGGCAGAGAGCAGGCATGCGTGCAACATGGATGGATGGAGGGGAACCTGGGAGAAGGAACAGGCAGCACTGTGCCCCAGGGAGGGAGCCCTGTGGTGCCGGGTGAGGGGGGAGCAGGAGCGAGACACTGGAGAGCTCTCCCTGGGGAGGGGGTGCAGCCCCGCTCTCCCCGCAGCGAAGGCCTTGGAGCCACAGAGGTTGATGGGGGAGCCCTCGGCCCGGTCAGGGCACAGCAGCCTCCAGAGGGCCTGGCAGGGCCTGGCGAGGCCCCGGGACCAGATTCTGGTCTGCCAAGCTGGGCGCAGGTGGGGGCAGGGCAGCCTACCTTGGGTTTGGCCCTCGGCTTCAGCTGCTCCAGTTTCTTGGCTGCAGCCTCAATGGCAGCTGCTGCTCCCAGCAGCTCATTCTCAGCAATGACGGTGGGATCCTCTGGGTCGACCCACTCGGTCCCTGTGGTGGGGAGAACCGAGACGTGGGACTGAGAAACCATTCCCAAGAACACAAGCCAGACTGCACAACGCCAGGGTCTGGAGATAGGACCCCAGAATCCTGGCTCCCAGCCCCCCTGCTCTAACCCACTAGATACCACTGCCCTCCCAGAGCTGGGGAGAGAATCACAGGAACAGAACAATGGCCAGACTGGGTCAGGCCAAAGGCCCATCTAGCCCAGTCTCCTGTCTGCCGACAGTGGCCAAGGCCAGGTGCTCCAGAGGGAATGAACAGAACAGGGAATCATCCGGTGATCATCCCCTGTCGCCCATTCCCGGCTTCTGGCAAACAGAGGCTAGGGACACCATCCCTGCCCATCCTGGCTAATAGCCATTGATGGACCTATCCTCCATGAATTTATCCAGTTCTTTATTGAACCCACTTATACTTTTGGCCTTCACAACATCCCCTGACAAAGAGTTCCAGAGGTTGATGGTGTGTTGTGTGAAGAGATACTTCCTTATGTTTGTTTTAAACCTATTGTCTATTAATTTCATTTGATGACCCCTAGTTCTTGTGGAGAGAGGAACACTTATTCAGTTGCTTTCAATTAAGCGTGCAGTTTCTGGATCTGTGTTTGTGGCTGACAAGCGTGTCTGGCACAACCAGGAAGGGCTCTGGAGTCCCGAGCTGGCAGAGAAGGCAGGGGCAGAAGTAGTCTTGGAACACTGTTGGCAGCCCCAAGGGGTTTCTGTGATCCAACCCGTCACACCCACAATTAACCTTTTGCCATTGTGAAAACTGACCATTTATTCCTACCCTTTGTTTCCTGTCTTTTAACCAGTTACTGATCCACGAGAGGCCCTTCCCTCTTACCCCATGACAGCTTACTTTGCTTAAGAGCTTTTGTCAAAGGCTTTCTGAAAGTCCAAACCACACTATCAACTGGATCCCCTTTGTCCATGTTTGTTTGACCCCCCTCAAAGAATTCTAATAGATTGGTGAGGCATGACTTCCCTTTACAAAAGTCAAGTGGACTCTTCCCCAACGTATTGTGTTAATCTATGTGCCTGATAAGTCTGTTCTTTACTGTAGTTTCAGCCAATTTGCCTGGTACTGAAGTCAGGCTTACCGGCCTATAATTGCTGGGATTGACTCTGGAGTCTTTTTTAAAAATTGGTGTCACATTAGCTATCTCCCAGTCATTTGGTACAGAGACTGATTGAAGTGATAGGTTACATACCACAGTTGTTAGTTCTGCAATTTCATATTTGAGTTCCTTCAGAACTCTTGGGTGATACCATCTGTCCTGGGGACCTTTTACTGTTTAATTTATCAATTTATCAATTGACAGTCTGTATCCCCATGTTTACCCTTTTTACAAAGCTATCATGGATTTTGTACAAAGTATGCCTTGTAAGATATCATTTGAAAACTCATAATTTGCTGATCATTATTGTCCTGGTAAAATATGAACGGCAACATTGTATGTAAAGTTATAAGGTTCTAGTGTTTAACATTATTGAGACATATTCCAAGTTTAGAAAAGCAGGCACAAAACAGTTCCTCAAAGACAAAGGGCAAACTGATGCTTCAGCCAGGTGTCAACAAAATCAAATGGACTATCACCTGGTTAAGTGGCCATTCTTTTGAGGAAAAAAGAGTGTGAGCAAGAAATTTACATTGGCAAATAAGTTGCCATCTCCCCAGACTTTCTGTGCCCTGAACCCCAGCTGGAGATGATTCTCAAAGAAGAGAAAAAGATATAAAAATGGGGAACAGACACCCCAAATCATCTCTCCTGATCCCTCTAGTCATTGTATTGATAACACTTGAAGGACAAAGGAAGCACCATTGGACTGGGGGAGGGATTCTAACTGAAAGATTCTGCCACTAAAACTGCTGAAATGTGGTGAGAAAGACTTTTTGCTTTGAATTCACTTAGCTTGTTAAGTTAGGTGTTAATTACATTTTACCATTTATTTCTTTGTAACCAATCCTGACTTTTATGCCTCATCCCTTGTAATTACTAAAAATCTATCTTTCTGTAAAGTATCAGAGGGGGAGCCGTGTTTGTTGCTTTTTACAGATCCAGACTAAGAGTCCTGTGGCACCTTATAGACTAACAGATGTATTGAAGCATAAGCTTTCGTGGGTGAATATCCACTTCACCCACGAAAGCTTATGCTCCAATACATCTGTTAGTCTATAAGGTGCCACAGGACTCTTTGTTGCTTTCTGTAGTTAATAAACTCATTTTATTGTTTTATCTAAACCAGCGTGTTTGGATTGAAGTGTTTGGGAAACACCATTTGTGATAACAGGATGTGTGCACATCATTTTCTATTCATGAAATAAGACTTTCTATGAGCTCGTGTTGTCCAGAAGCAGAGAGCTGGGCAGTACAAGCTGCACATTTCTGGGGGAAAGTCTGGGACTGGGAGTTTGCTAGTGTTGCCCTGCAGAGTAATTCACGGGTGGCTGGCTATCGCACTCACACAGTAGAGCTGGGAGTGGTTTATGTGCTGGAGGCTGTGTGTGAACACACCAGCAGTGGTTGCTCTCACAGCGAAGCAGTGTAAAAGGCACCCAGGCTGGAGAATTGAGGAGACACAGCTATTCAATAGTCCAGATTGTACCTTGGGGATGTCATCCGACTCCTCATTCTGGGACAGTTCCTCAGATCTGTCACCTAAAAAGAATGGCTCAGGTGTGGGAATCTCCCTCCCACCCTCTGCAGTGACGACCAATACAGAGAATTCATTCAGCTTTTCTGCAACGGCCTTGTCTTCTGTGAGTGCTCCGTAGCACCTCGCTCGTCCAGTGGCCCCGCTGATGGTTTAGCAGCTTCCTGCTTCTGATGTATTGACATTTTTGTTTTGTTTTGCTGCTAGTCTTTCTGCTCTTAGCTAGTTTTTCTTCAAACTCTTTCTTGGCCTGCCCTGTTGTACTTCTACACCTGACTTGCCTGAGTGATGCTCCTTTCTATTGTCCTCGCTAGGTTTGGACTCTCCGTTTTTAAAGGGCACCTTTTTGCCTCTAATCGCCTCTTTTACTCTGTCGTTTAGCCATGGTGGCCTTTTTCGACTCCTCTTACTGACCCCCAGCTCCCTCCCAAGCCCTGGTTCAGAGTCCCAGCTGAGATCCTAGCCGCTGAGCAAAGACTGCCCACAGCTCCGGAGCTGGACTTTACCTTTCATGGCTTCGGCAGCCTGGATGAGCTCGGTGACGGAGCCAGCCACCCGCTTGGAATAGCCAGCCAGCTGCTGCTTCAGCTCGTGACTTGGCTTCTGCAGAATCTGGGGAGGGAGAGGTCTGTGAGCAGAGGCAGGCTGTGTCCCCAGAGAGCCCCCCGGGGACATGGCTGGCAATATGTGGCATAACTCCATCCAGACCTTTCACAAACCTAGGGCTGTGCCAACTCCCACCCTCCCTACCCGCAGGATAATACCATTGGGAACAGGAACGGGCAGCCCAGGGGCCCATCTATCCCTGTCTCTGGTCTCTAACGGTGCCCAGGACCAGCTGCCACAAGAACCTCTCAGTGGCCATTCTGGAATGACAGGCCTGTAGGCGAGTTTCCCCTACTCTTGGCAGGTGGGGCTGGCTTGGGCACTGAGGTATCATGGCCATTGTTTTAACCCTTTCTACAGTGACTTTAGTTGGTCTCATTCTCCACAAAAAGCTGATAGTTTCCTGAACCCTGCTGAGCTGCTGGTCTCAGTGATACCTTGTGGCGGTGAGTTCCGCAGGTTAAGGTGATGCCCCCTTCCTCCACGGTGGAATTACCCAATCCAGAATCCCTTCCTCCGGGAGTCATTTCACCTCCCCGGCCCTGGGTTCCTGGGGCTGAGACCTTGTTCCCTCCCCCATCCCGGTCTGTCTTCATGCCAGGGAAGGCTGACGGTCCCATACCCGGAGGCACTGAGGTCTGGCCAGGCAGGTGCCGAGCTGCCACACTGCAGGAGATGCTAGGCTTCGGCACTGCAGCCAGGGCCCAGCTCTTCACATGCCCAGCCTGGCTCTGCAGCTGCTGGGCCAAACCGTGGGCAGACACTGCACTGCGAAGGGCTGGGTGCTGGCCAGCCACACACCCGTGGTTAATGCACATGGCCAGGTGGCTCAGCAAGTGCTGTCACCAAGGGAGGGATCTCTGAGGGGCGACGTCCTGGAGAATAGGGCTCACAGAGCCCTGCAGTGACCCCCACGCAGACACTGGAGTATGTGCGCGTGCACACACACACACACACACACAGCATGTCCCTGCCCCCGGGTGACCCAGCGCACACATGTGCGCACACAGACCATGCCCCAGGCCCATGGCACCTGGAGCATATGCACACGCATGCACACACAGCACCCTCCCAGACCCACGTCACAGGGAGTGCGTGCACACACAGCACACACCTAGGCCTATGTCACTGGGAGCATGTGTGGACACACAAATAGTGCGCACACATTGAGCACACCCCTACCCCTGTCACGCAGAATGTGTGCACATCAGTATGCATGTGCACAGAGAGCACACCCCTGGCACGTGTTCTCACATGCACCGGCAACACAGCCCTAGTCCCGGTCACCTAAAGCATGTGTTGTGTCCCACAGCCTGCCCCACTCCCACCCACCCCAGCTGTGGCACTCTGTGTGAGCCTAGTGCCATTTGGGCACACGCACACACGTGGGCAGTGACCAAGGCTCATGCTGGGGCAGACACACGGGGTCACTCCAAGCACCACTGTACTCACCGGCTGAAAGGGTGGAAAGAACAGAATATAGAAAAGAAGAGAGTAAAGCAGTGAACAGCCTGCAGGGGCAGTGCCAGTCAAAGGTCCCGGGGGGCTCTGAACATGCATGTGGAGCCTGAGAGGCAAGGGCTGGGATTGCCAAGGGAGGAAGCTGTGTGTGCGGTGGAAGTCGGGGAGAGTTGTGTCACGGATGAGCCATTCGGACCATCTAGTCTGACTTTCTGCACCGTGAGCACCAGAGGGACCCCCCCCCCCCGGGATTCCTGCATCCAGCACACTTCCTGCTTGAGCTGCAGGGTGCCTTGGGGGGGGGGGGGGGGGGGGGGCGGCTGTGTGTGCAACCTGGGCAGCTAAGGGATGGAGAATACACCACGGCCCTAAGACACTTGTTCCAGTGGCTCCCTATGCTCACTGCACCTTATTTCAAGTCTGAATGAGTCTAGATTCAGCTTCCAGTCACTGGATGGTGGTTCGTCTTCATTAGACTGAGGAACCCCTGGCTAACAACAATCTCCTCCCCAGGCAGGTAACTGGACAACGGTCCAGTCATCTCTCAAGTAAACTAAACAGATTAGGCTTCTTCAGCCTCTCAGTCCAGGTTCCAGACCCACGCAGGGTTCCAAGAGGGTCTGAGAGTGACAAAGGCAGTAGCAGAGGCAGCAGCAGGTGTCCTGAAGACCTGGTCCCCTGTCCAGCCGTAGGTCTTCACAACCTGACTTCCCATTGATAGATTTGAAGCAGTGGGAGTTGGAACTGAAAGCAAAGGACCCGCTTGCGGCCCCATCAGCACAGAGCTGCGGCCCATGTAACATCCTCAGGGCCTCCAACGAGTGCAACTTACCAACTGATCCTGACTGCTCTGGATAAACGACCAGTCCCCAGCAGCATTTGCCAAGCCCCTATTTTGGGGCAGCTCCAATTTTACCAGTCCCGATTTTATATTTTCTTCCAGATCACTGATACAGGCATTGAATGGCACTGAGGCAAGAACAGATCCCGGCAGGACCCACTAGAAACTCCCTCACTGGATGACATTTCATGTTTCCTGAACTGATAGGTCAGTAGACCACTTCTTAAAGCAATTTCAGAGGGTGTAACAGGGTGCTTGGAGGGTTGGGCGGCCTAGTGGTTGACGCGCCTGCCTTCTAGCCCCTTGCTTCCCTGGCCAAGGTGTCTCAGTCCTTAAAGGACCCGGGTGCTCCCTCTCCACTGGGTCCCAGCCCAGGGCCACGCGTGAAGCCGTCCCCAAACAGGGAGCTCCCGGCAGAGAGTCCACTGCCCTGGGCTACTCCCTACCGCTGCGGCATCTCTAGTCCAAACCATTTTAGAGGCTTAACTCAAGTAGCGCTCCCCATGGACCTTGGGTGTCCTGTCATGGCCTCAGGTTCCTCCGGGCAGAGGGCTGTAAGTTTGCCAGGTTCTCTCTTTTTCTTCCCCTTCAGGCCTGGTGTTGGCTGCAGCTACAGTGGGGCAGGCCTAGCTGGGCCCACAGGCTCGCTCGCTTTTTCTGTGCTAGTGGGAGGTTTCGCAGCTTCATCACACGTGGGCTACACTGATGGTGCATAGCGCTTGTTTTTAATCCGAACATTGTGTGGGCCTAAGTCCAGCACCTTGGAGAAGTCTCAGTGCGTTAACTTACAGTTACCTTTAGCATCCAAACTTGTGACCTCAAAAAACACAAGTTTGTCTGACCAGACCTATCTGCCATAAAACCATGTTGATTGGTGTTAATCATGCTATGGTCCTTCAGTTCTTTACTGACTGTAACCCATATCAGCCTTCTCATGATTTTGCCCAGGATCAATGTCAGCCTATGGTTACCTGGGTCATCCTATTTACTCTTCTTAAATCCCAGCACAACACTGTCTGTTTTCCAGTCCTTTAAAAAGCGACAAAGAGTCCTGTGGCACCTTATAGACTAACAGACGTATTGCAGCATAAGCTTTCGTGGGTGAATACCCACTTTGGTGCTTCCGAGATTTAAGAAACAACATTCATGGTTCAGAAAACTCCTCAGCCAATTCTTTAATACTCTTGGACACAAGTTATCTGTCCCTGATGATTTAGAAATGTTTAACTATAGTAGCTGCTGCTTAACATCCTCTCTAACTATTGATGGAACAGAAACTATTTCATTGTTACTCTCACGTACGACTAGAACATCCTGCTTTTTTCCAAATACCGAACAGGAACAGCCACTGAATACTTCTGCCTTTTCTGCATCGTGATAGATTGTTATGAGACAAGGATGGTAAAACTGACCTAGACCCCTGCTAGGATTCTGTTTGTTCCTGGTATTTTTTTTTTAAAATATATTTTTTTATTTCTACTGGACATAAGCTTTTCATGATACTGTTAGCTTCCCTTATCAATTGTCTGCCTTTCCTCACTGCTACCACGAGCTCTCCATGGGGATGATTCATAGAGTCACAGAGTTTAAGGGTCCATTAGATCATCTAGCCTGGCCTACTGTATATCACAGACCAGAGAATTTCACCTAGGTACCCCGGCATTGAGCCCAGTGACTTGTGTTTGACTAAAGCCTAACCTGTGGCGAGTGAGGACAGAGTTCTGGGTGTACGAGGAGAGAGCTCCACAGGAGGAGGGGTGGGGAGTCTCTAGGCGGGGATAGGGGGGAAGGATCCCAGAAGAAGGTGCTACAGAGTGACCCCTGCATCCACGGGGCAGCGGAGCATCGTGTGCCTGGGCTCCCCTGGAATGCTGCCAGGAGATGGAAGCTGGGAGGGGGTGGGGTCACTCACCACCAGCACGTGCTCCAGCAGCTCCAGGTACCCGTTGGCACACTCCTTCCCGTAGCGCAGCGCCCGCAGCCGCACGTCCGCGTTCACCTCAGGGTGGTAGGCGGCCTCCTGAAAGCCGGAAAGAGTGAGCATTGCTGAGCCCTGCTCCACAGGCAGCACCGGCCACACAGCCCTGCCCATCACCTAGGCCACTGCCATGGCACCCACACCTTCCAGTGCCTGAAGGATCCACTGCCCCCTAGTGCCCCCCTGCAGCCTATCGCCCCCCTCCCGNCCTGCCCTCCGGTGCGCCCCCTGCAGCCTATCGCCCTCCTGCCCTGCCCCCCGGTGCCCCCCCTGCAGCCTATCGCCCTCCTGCCCTGCCCCCTGGTGCCCCCCCTGCAGCCTATCGCCCTCCTGCCCTGCCCTCCGGTGCCCACCCTGCAGCCTATCGCCCTCCTGCCCTGCCCTCCGGTGCCCGCCCTGCAGCCTATCGCCCTCCTGCCCTGCCCCCTGGCAGCCCAGTGCCCCGTGTCCCCGCTGTACCTTGCAGGAGCGCAGCATGTCAGCGATAGCGCGGCGGCTCAGGTTGGCTGTGGCGATTACGTCCTCTTGCCGACATGAGTTGCCAGCGGCCACGGCCTTGGCTGTCGCCATGGTGATGCCTTTGGTCATGCGGATAAAATCCTCTGGCGTCGAGGTCTTGGCTGGAGGCACCTGGGCGCAGAAAACCTGAGACACAAGAGGTGGGGATGAGACCAGGACGGGTGGTGGCGGGGGGGCAGGAGCAGGCTGGGACCGGGGGCACAAAGTTAAGGCTGCACAGGTACCGCAGTGTGGTCACTGCCTGACTTCAGGGTGCATCGCCGGCAGCGTCAGCTCGACCGAGACTGACACGCGACTTCCTGATCCTGGGAGGTAGGCGGCTTCCTGACAGCCAGAAAGAGTGAGCAGAGCTGGTCCTTGGAGGCAGGCTCTGCTGGCGCGCAGAGGGGTCGCGTGGTGTGTGCGCACGTGTGCGCTGCCAGCACACAGAGGGGCTGTGTGCCCCCAGGAGGGTGGGGGGGCAGGTGCTGCTGGCATGCAGAGGGGCTGTGTGCCCTGCAAGGGGGGGGAGGGAGAAAGGAGCTGCCGATGGGCAGAGGGGCCGCGTGCCACCCCCCCAAGGGGGGAGCAGGTGCTGCCGGCGTGCTGAAGGGCTCCGTGCCATTTCACTTCACCCTTGGGCTGGGTGCTGGGTGCAGAGGCAGCTGGTGAGGAAGGGGCAGCTCCTAGCAGAGGGGCGCTGGCCTGGCCCGTGCTCACCGCCAGCTCCTGGCGGATGTGCTCTATCGTGGCCTCCAGCGCACGGGTCCCCTTTGTGGCCTCGTCCTCCACGGCCTTCACCGTCTTCAGCAGGGAGGTGACGTTGGTGACCATCACCTGGCAGACAGAGAGGGAGGCTCAGTCACCCGGTCTGGGGAGCGCTGGGAACTGACAGCCCCAGGCCCTGTCCCCAATCCGCCTGCCACATCCCATGCCTCATATCTCTCTGTCCCCAGCTCTCCTCCGCCTGCCACAGCCCATATCCGTCCGCCCCCAGCTCTCCTGCGCCCTCCGCAGCCCATATCCCTCTGTCCCCAGCTCTCCTCTGCCAGCCACAGCCCACATCCTTCTGCTCCGCCTCCCAGCTCTCCTGCACCCTCTGCTCGCCACAGCCCATAACCCTCTGTCCCCAGCTCTCCTCCGCCCTCTGCCAGCCATGGCACACATCCTTCTGCTCCGCCCCCAGCTCTCCTCCGCAGCCCATATCCCTCCACCCCCAGGTCTCCTCCGCCCGCCACAGCCCATATCCTTCTGCTCCGCCTCCCAGCTCTCCTGCACCCTCCACAGCCCATATCCCTCCACCCCCAGCTCTCCCCCACCCGCCGCCCCCCCCTCCCCTCTGCCCGCCACACCCCATGCCTCCTATCCTTCCGCTCCGCCCCCAGCTCTCCTCCACTCTCTGCCTGCCACAGCCCATATCCCTCCGCCCCCAGCTCTCCCCTGCCCTCTGCCAGCCACAGCCCACATCCCTCCGCCCCCAGCTCTCCTCTGCCCACCACAGCCCATGCCCCATATCCCTCCGCTCTGCCCCATCTCTCCTCCGCCCTCTGCCCGCCACAGCCCACATCCCTCTGCCCCCAGCTCCCCTCCGCCCCCAGCTCTCCTCTGCCCGCCACAGCCCATGCCCCATATCCTTCCGCTCCGCCCCCAGCTCTCCTCCACCCTCTGCCTGCCACAGCCCATATCCCTCCGCTCCCAGCTCTCCTCCGCCCGCAACAGCCCACATCCCTCCGCACTCCAGCTCTCCGCCGCAGCCCATATCCCTCCGCCCCCAGCTCTCCTCTGCCCACCACAGGCCCACATCCCTCCGCTCCGCCCCCAGCTCCTACGCCCTCTGCAGCCCATATCCCTCTGCCCCCAGCTCTCTCTGCCCGCCCCAGCCCATACCCCATATCCCTCCGCTCTGCCCCCAGCACCCTCCCCCACACCGTTTCCCCCAGTGACGTCCTCCTCCCCAGCACCACCCACCACCTGCTTTCCTTCCCTTGTGCACCCTGTTCCCTCCCCTCCTGCTATGCGCCCAGCTCCGCTTTTCTCCCCCATCTGCCCACACACTGACCTTGGCCGAGTTCTTCAGCTGGTAGACGGAGGGGTCGTCCCCGGCTTTGCCGGCCGCCGCCTTGGTGGCACTAATCAGGTCCCCAAGCGCCTTGGCCACATCCTTGACTGCATTGATCAGAACCACCTGTGAAGGAGTAGGGCCAGGTCAGCGGCTTGGCTGGTGCCCCGCAGTGACGGACAGGGAGGGGGCAGGTTGAGAAGGGAGCAAGCTGAGTGTGCCGGGGCACCAAAGGCCAGGCCCACCCCAGCCCAAACGCCGTGTGGTCCCAGATCCCAGCCCCATCTGACCTGAGTCTCAGGGTCCTCGGAGCCCAGGCTGGCAGCGCCCAGCTTCACCACTTCTGCGAGGCGGGTGATGGTGGCCACGGAAGACTGGGCAGCCTGGGCCAGCTTCTCCTGGCTGGCAGTGGCGTTCTGCACCAACACTTTGGTGTCCTCCACCAGCGCCTTGGCTGTCTTCAGGATGCCCTCCCTGTGGGAGACCCAGGGGTCAGAGAGCAACAGCCTGTACCCGTCCTCTGCGGGTAAATCATAGAATATCAGGGTTGGAAGGGACTTCAGGAGGTATCTAGTCCAACCCCCTGCTCAAAGGGGGACCAATTCCCAACTAAATCATCCCAGCCAGGGCTTTGTCAAGCCGGGCCTTAAAAACCTCTAAGGAAGCACGAGTAACCCTGCCCTGGGGCTGGGGGCAGTAGAGGCACGTACTGCACTGCAGGGCACATCATAGTGCAGAGCTTGGGGAGGGATGCATGGGGACTCGGGGCGGGGACTGGGCACTTACCCCATTGCGGAGCATGTAGTAGTCCAGAGCCTTCCCAGCTTCCAGCCAAATCCCCTTCTTCGGGTCCTCATCCGAAAGGAACAGCCCAAAATCACTGGCTGAAAAACAGAGCAGACTCTCCCAGCACAGGCCCATGATCCTGGGTCCCCATTCTCCCAGCATGGGCCCCTCAGCTCCCTGGCCCAGCCAGCCCAGGCCCCTGGCCCCAAGAGCAGAGTTTCCTAACATTACAGAGGGGCAGGGATGGATGGAGAGGCTGTTCTGGGGGGGCAGAGGAGAGACCGGGGGAGGTGAAGGAGCTTTTGGCAGAATGGGGAGGCCGAGGGGGACAGGGTGAGGAGATGCAGGAGGGTGGAGTTGTGTAGAGCTTTGGAGCCTCCCACCTGAATGTCTAACATGCAGCTACACGGCTCAGAGAGATGGAGAATAAGGTGCGTGCTGAGGTGTCCAGGCNAATATCCAACCTAGACCTCCCCCACTGCAACTTGAGACCATTACTCCTTGTTCTGTCATCAGGTACCACCGAGAACAGTCTAGATCCATCCTCTTTGGAACCCCCTTTCAGGTAGTTGAAAGCAGCTATCATCAAATCCCCCCTCATTCTTCTCTTCTGCAGACTAAACAATCCCAGTTCCCTCAGCCTCTCCTCATAAATCATGCGCTCCAGCCCCCTAATCATTTTTGTTGCCCTCCGCTGGACTCTTTCCAATTTTTCCACATCCTTCTTGTAGTGTGGGGCCCAAAACTGGACACACTACTCCAGATGAGGCCTCACCAATGTCGAATAGAGGGGAATGATCACGTCCCTCGATCTGCTGGCAATGCCCCTACTTATATAGCCCAAAATGCCGTTAGCCTTCTTGGCAACAAGGGCACACTGTTGACTCGTATCCAACTTCTTGTCCACTGTAACCCCATGGTCCTTTTCTGCAGAACTGCTACCTAGCCACTCGGTCCCTAGTCTGTAACAGTGCATGGGATTCTTCCGTCCTAAGTGCAGGACTCTGCACTTGTCCTTGTTGAACCTCATCAGATTTCTTTTGGCCCAATCCTCTAACTTGTCTAGGTCTCTCTGTATCCTATCCCTACCCTCCAGCATATCTACCACGCCTCCCAGTTTAGTGTCATCTGCAAACTTGCTGAGAGTGCAGTCCACGCCATCCTCCAGATCATTAATGAAGATATTGAACAAAACCGACCCCAGGACCGACCCTTGGGGCACTCCAATTGATACCGGCTGCCAACTAGACATGGAGCCATTGATCACTATGGGTGTGTGCGACACAGAGAGGTGGGGCCAGAGACTGCCCCCCATGGCCTGCCCCAGCCTTTCTGGGGGGGAAAGGGGGTCACAGAAAGCACGGCCTGCCCTGTGTGTGCATGTGTTACAGCTGGTAGGGGAATGCGGGTGGGGGAGAGAACACAACCACGCAGCCCGCACCCGCTGTGTGTGAGTGTGTGTGTCAGAGTGTGTGAGAGAGTCAAAGACAATGTGTGTGTGGGGAGGGGCCCGAGAGTTGTGCCCGGCCTGCCACTTGCATCCCCCCCTCCGTGGGGGTGGAGTCAGACAGCATGGCGGGCACCCAGCCCTGCCCTCTGGGCAGAGCCATGCCCAAGGGACATGTGAAAGGTGGATGCTATAGCCAGCCCCTGGCGGCTGTGTTTGGATCGCCCAGCAGGCTCCCCGTCCGCCCTGGTACCGGTGGTCGGCGAAGGTCTCGGCATTCTCCCGGTTCAGTGTCCCCGCAGTGGCGAACATGATGGTGGTGTCGAGGTCGGCGATGATCCCAGAGACGGCGCTGGCTGCAGTGATGCAGGCCTGGGTCCCGCGGTTCCCGGCCTGCAGGGCTGCCAACACGTGGGACACCTGTGGGGAGGAGGCTGGGATGACCCTGAGACCGATGGTGAGTGCAGAAACCCCGCTCAGTGCTGTCCCTGTCACAGCCCATCCCTGTTACTGCTCCAGCAGGCACCACCCCGAGGGATATAACCACTGCTGCGCCCTCCCACCACTTGGCAGCAGCTGAAGCCGCTGGGCATCCATGCTCTGCCACGCAAACTAGACCCAGTGCTGGTCTGGAAGGGCAGCAAGCAGCTGGCACATACCAGGGACCAGAAAGGCACTCCCATGGACAGAGAACATGAGGGAGTCCAGAAAGCAATGCAGAGGAGCTGGGGGCACACGCCAGGTGGGGGCACGTGCCAGGTGGGTACAGCAGGCATGGGGTGGGGGCATACACCAGGCAGAGGGCTCTGGTGGATACAACAGGCATGGGGTGGGGGCATACGCCAGGCAGAGGGCTCTGGCGGGTATATAGCAGGCACAAAGGGGCCGGGGGGTACATGCTGGTCCAACTCCACGCTCCGTCCTCCCACTAGTTTTTCTGCCCATGGCCCCTTCCTCTCCTCCCTGCCAGCCACTCCACGCTCACTCCTGCCCAATCACCTTCTCGGACACTTTGCGCGCACACTCGATCAGCTCCTTCTTCGTGTAGGCGTCGCTGGGGCTGCACTGCAGGGCTCCAGCCTTTGTCACCAGCGCAGCGCAGCCGTGGCCCAGCTCCTGCACCCGGTTCTTGATGTGGGAGCCAATCTAGGAACCAGCATAGGGTGAGGTGACCCAGAGCAGAGTCAGCACCGCCCTCCACAGGGGAGCTGACACACCCTCGATATCCAATGGGAAATCCCAACTCCCTCCCCCCCCCCCCCCCCCCAGGGGAACCCCCCCCCCCCCCCCCCCCCCCCCCAGGGACCCCGCCCTTCTCCAACCCCCAATGGGAGATCCCAGCGCTGCCCATTCCAACGCTCCCCCTGCCCCCATCTCCAATGGGAGATCCCAGCGCTGCCCATTACCCCCTCTCCAACCCCCAGTGAGAGATCTCAGTGCTGCCCCTGCCCCAGTGGGAGGCCCCCGCGCTGCCCCCCAGTGCCCCTCACCTCGTCGTTCTCGGCGGTGATGGCAGCAGGCTTGGCTTGGTGAGCCAGCTGCCCGTAGTCGCTGGTGAGCTGGTTGGCCAGCGTGCCCAGCTCGTCCGGGTTGGTGGTGGATTTGGTGACCTGTAGGCAGAGGGGGAGTGAGAAGGGCCCATCACACCCAGGAACCACTAGCCCTGCCAGCCCTGCAGAAGCAGCGAGCCAGGCCAGCGCTGCCCTCGCGCCCCTGGAGAAGGCCTTGCAGGGTCTCGGGCGGTAAGGCTGCACGCGGCCACCACCATCCTCCCCAGACACAGAGGGGGTGTAATGGGGAGGCCCAGAAGTCACTGTCTGCCCCAACACTCACCATCTCCTGTACCGTCACTGCAATGGCCTTGGCTGTCTTGACCATGGTGGTCTGGTAATCCACAAAGGTCCCCTCCGGCTCCCCCATGGGTCCCTCATCCAGCTGCCAGAGAGAGAGAGAGAGCCATTAACGGGAGTCAGCCTGCTCCCAACCTCCATGAGCCCCCCACAGTGCCCCAGCCTGGGCCTGCCACCACATTTCCCCAAAGGCTCCCCCGAACATGTCCTTCCCGGACTGTGCCACTGGGTACTGTGGGCAGCCTGCTCCGGACAGCAGCGCGTGTGGCCCTCCCTGCCCCTCCTCATTCCCAACCATGCTCAGCGCCAGGGTCACAGCCGAGTCTGAGGTTCATAGGTTCCAAGGCCAGACGGGACCATTGTGATCATTCAGTCAGACGTCCAGCAGGGCACAGGCCAGAGGCCTGCCCCGAAACAATTCCCAGAGCCCATCGCCTAGAAAAAACATCTGATCTTGAGTTAACGGTTGTCGATGATGGAGAATCCACCACTCCCCTGGGTAAGTTGTTGCAATGATTAATTACTCTCCCCGTTAAAAATGTAGCCCTCATTTCCAGTCTGAATTTGTCTTGCTTCAACTTCCAGACACTGGATCGTGTTAGACTTTTCCTGGCTAGACTGAAGAGGCCATTAGCAAATTTCTGTTCCCCATGTAGGGATCCAGTCACCCCTTCACCTTCTCTTTGTTCAGTAAACAGATTGAGTCCTGGAGCCTTTCACTACGGGTATGTGTGCATAGCCCGCGGGAGCAGCCTCCCTGCCTGGGCGACACATTTGGGTTGGCAGGGCTCGTGGTAGTGCTCTAGACCAGAGCTTCTCAAACCAGGGGGTGCAGAATGTATTCTGGGGGGGGCAGGAGAAGCCGTGCTGCCTTCAGAGCTGGGTGGCTGGAGAGCGGCAGCTGCTGGCCAGGCACCCAACTCTGAGCAGTGGAGAAGGGTGGCAATACCATAGCATGCCACCCATACGTCTGCGCTGCTGCTGGCAGGGACGCTGCCTTCAGAGCTGGGCGCGCTCCGCTCTGCCTTCAGAACAGGGCAGCCGGGTATGTGCTTGTGTGGCAGGAGTGGGTGGAAATTACTACAGACAGAAAGAAGGGGGCACAATCCAATCAATTTGAGAACTGCTGCTCTAGGCAGAGCTGCGTGGACAGCACTCTGAAGCTGTGGCGTGGGCCCACCTGCCACCCTAGGACTCAAAGCCCAAGCTCCTGCCCCAGCTTCGAAGTGCTGCCTACACAGCGATTTGTCGGGTGCAAGGGCGAGCCCCACTAGCCCACATCTGTTGACCCAGGCTGGGACACTTCTGCCGCGGGCTGTGTAGACGTACACTAAGGTACGTTTTCCAGTCCTTTAACTGCTCTCATGGCTCTGCTCGGGAAGGAGTGGTGCCTGGGATGAGCCCATCTCGTTCCATGGAACGGAGGAGGCAGGGACCCCAAATATACCCAGCACTTCATCCCTGAGCCTGTGGGCTGAAGTCCCTGGATTCTAGGGCACAAGATGGCAGCCATCAGGAAACAGCACCCGCCCCTGCCCAGGCCAACCCCTCCCTTCCCTCCCCGTGGCCCCTTGCTGTGCATGCGATGCTCCCCCTTGCCTGGTTTATGGCCTGGGTGATGGAGTCCACCATGCCCCCGACGACCCCGGCAGCGCTGGCAGCCTCGTTGAGAGTGGTGGTCAGGTCCTCCACAGCTTCCTTCATCATCTGCACAGCCTCCTCCAGTGCCTCCTGCGTGTGTGCGGCTTGCTGCAAGCACAGGCCTGCGTCAGGCCCAGGCAGCCACCGGCAGGACACGGTGGCGGATGAGAGCCGGCGACCGGGAGCACTTGGGCCTGTGCTCACGGAACCCTCCTCGGTCACCTCACGTGCACACGCCCCACCATCGTGTTACACACACTCGTCGCTGGGGACACACCTACAATGCCCTGCTGTGGGCCGCCCGGCACAAGCGCACACCACCCCCGCACAGGTTCTCACCTGGCACACGTCCCTGAAATCACACACCAGTGCAGCGTGTGAACCTCGCACGGGCCAGGAAGGATTAACAAGCCGTGGTGTGCTCCACCGACCCTGCCCCTCTCCCCCGCATGAGCGGTCAGGCATGGAGGGGGCAGTAAAAGGGGGGAGCTGGCTCTAACGGCTGGGCAGTGACTGGGAAGAAGAGCAGAGCAGTCTGGCTGGGCCAGCAGCTGGGTGAAGGGCCGGTCTGCAAGAGGTAGGGCTGACCCCGCCGGTTCGTCCGCTTTGCTGCCAGGAACCCACTGGCGGGCTGCAGCTGGGCCTGCCTGAAAGGATGCGGCTGAAAGCTGGGGATTTCTTTGGTTTGTGTTAATGATGGACTCTGCCAGAGCGGGCTGGCTCCCCGCACCCGGGCCAGGGCGAAGCTACGGTGCTGAAGTGTCCACTGGGGAAATCGAGGCACAGCTGCTGCAGTGGTGCACTGTCCCGTGAGGGGGTGCACAGGGATGGCACCTCTGCTACACGCGCACACACATGCTGTACGGGACCCTGCTGCAGGTGTGCACACCACCCTCACACACATGCACACAACTGGAGGTGGGCTGCACTCCCCCTACATTCAGACATGCTGCCCAACACCCTGCTTTGGGCAGCCCCCTTTCTGCTCTGCACGGAGTGCTCCCCGCACGCACCTTGGGGTTCCCGCCGGCCTCCTTGGCCGTGTACAGCATCTGCAGGGCAGACTCAGACAGCGTCTTGGTCTGGTCCAGGAGGTTCATCTGCTGCTGGTGGTTGAGCGTCTTGGAGGCAGCACCGACAGCGGCCAGAATGAGCGGCTCGAAGTACTGAGCCATCTGGGACACCTGGGGACGAGCAGCATTAGTCCCAGGGCGGCCTGAGGCTAGTCCTCCTCGCCAGGCACCCCAACACAGGCCCCATCCCCCATGTCCGGCAGACACAGTACGTCCTGCCCCACAGCACCCCGGCCCCACAGCACGTCCTGCCCCATAGCACCCCGGCCCCAGTCCGTTACCTTGTGTCCCAGCTGCGAGGCCTCCGCCCTGGCGGCGCTGGCCACAGGCTCTATCAGATTGCTGATCTCCTGAACAGCAGTGATCATCTGGTTGTGCAAAGCCTGCGGGGGGGAGACAATGAGAAATAAGGCTGCCCCATGGCCCAGATTCCGGGGGCTGGAGTCACAGGGCCTGGCCAGAGGACCTAGAAGGGGAAGGGGGATGAAAGCCCAGGCCACAGGCCTGCCCCAGGAGAAGCAGGTGGCAGTGATTTGGTCACCGGACTATCCCAGCAGAACTGGTTTGGGGGCTGAGAAGTTAGATCCCCCACTAGGGGCCTGTCTAAACCCCATCCTTTGGCATGTCAGGGCAGCCAGGCTGGTGCTGGCCACTGCCTGTCCTACACAATGGAACCTCGCTTCACGTCATCACTGGGGCGCACGAGCGTGTGACCACGTGCCCCACACAGGAGGGGGCAGTTGGTCCCCACAGTCACTTGGACAGGGACCCAAGAGAAGGGCAGGTCCCCATGGGATCCACTCTGCAGGGTGCCTAGCACCAGTCATGCAGGGCGGGGAGTCAGGCAGGGGCTGCAGGGAACTGGTGTGTGATGCCAAACCCCAGCATCTCTCATGGAGCAAAGAGGGGCTCAGCCAGGAAGATCCCGGGATCTGCGGGTGCAGGCGCAGGGCAGGGTTCCAGGAGTGCTGGGGGAGCAGAGACCCATAGGGGTAAGGCAGCTTCCAGACTCCGTGCTGATTTTAACAGCGCTTTGGTCAGTTTCCCCAGGCGTCAGGCTCCTGCTGGGAAGGGGAGCCCCTGAATTTGGGGGGTGAGGCTGCGCAGGGAGCTCTCTCTAGAGTGCCGCCCCCAGCCCCAAGCATGGCAGCCACTTGTCTCTGGCTTTTCCCCTAAGAGCTGGGACAGAGGCCCCCTGGCTGAGAGGGGCTGGGAGCAGCCTGTGCTGGGGGAGCGCAGAGCCCCCAGGCAAAGGGCCCATGCTGCCCCCCAGACTCACCTCCTGGGAGATGCCCTCTCGGGGGGCCAGCTGCTGGCTGATGGCAGCCAGGGAGGCCTGGTCCACATCCCGCATGCACTTGTTCAGCACCTCGATGGCTTCGTCGCACTCCCGCTGCCCAGGAGCCTTATCCCTGTGTGACAGCCCACTGTCAGCAACGCCCGGGCCGGGACGCAGCCTCGGCTTCCCCCTGGGCAGTGTGCAGGCACCAGGGCCCCCAGGCAACCCACGGCCCAGGGGAAGGCCAGGCTAGTGCCCCAGGCTGTTCACCCCTTCACTGCCTCCTCCCAGAGCCGCAGGGAGCCCAGCCCCAGGCCTGCCTCTGGGCAGCTGCCCGTCCTGAACCAAGACAAATGGCCCTGGCCTTGCTGCGCGGGAGCAGGAACAGGAGTGTGGGACTGGAGGTGTTCATGGGTCTCCTCCAGCTCCATCCCAGCATGCACCACTGCACTTCACTCTGACTGGTCTCCCCATCTCTGGGCCAGCACGCCGCCATCCTCCACCCTTGCCCAGCGGCTGCTGTGACACTGCCAATCACACCCTGCCATCTCCCTGCCCCCTCCCACACAGATCCCTGCCTCAGCGCCTGGAAGGCCTTGTTCCCACCCAGGCAGGCGCTGCCCAGCCCTGCACAACCGGCCGCCACGGAGACGCCCAGCAGGGAAATGGCTTGTGAAGACGTTCAGTTCTGGGCTGGGCTCCAGCAGTAATGCCCAGTGAGATGAACGTGGCTGCTGCCCGTTCTGGAGCCCAGCTGCCTGCAGACCCAGGCAGACGTCTCTGTGGACCTCCCACCTGTGGCATGTTTCCAAGACAGGCTCGAGGCTTTGCCTGTAAATGAGATCTGAGCAGCTCTGGGCAGTGGTCTGGGGGGACGACCGACAGCGCTGAGCAGCCGAGAGGAGACCCCAGCCATCGGCCTGCACTCACCGCATGTTGGTGATCAGCTTCTTGATGGAATCGGAGACGGTGCGGGAGTGACCAGCCAGCACCGACCACTTGGGCGGGTCCTTGGGGTTGACAGCCAGAGAGCGGGCCGTCTGGATGAGGCCTGCCGAGCTCTCCAGCATGGTCTTGGCAGAGGTGACGATGGGCTCCATGGCTCTGCGCCCCTGCCAGGGAGAGACGATGGCCTCTGTGACCCAGAGGCACTGCCTACTCCCTGCGACCAAGGCCCCCTGTCTTCGGCAACCTCCCCCCCCCTCCGATTCCCCCCATATCTGACCTCATCACCCTCTCCCCATCCCCCCTCCAGTTCTCTGAGACCTGCCGCATCCCCCCGCCCACATACCTGATCCAGGAAGCCACCCCAATCCCACCCCCCAGGGCCTAGGGCTCTCGCCTGGGCCATGCTTCCCTCCTCCGCAGTCTGAGCTAGGAAGGAGCAGTCCTGGACACTCCCCCGGTGCCCTGTGCAGGGCAGGCTTAGGGTGACCAGATGTCCCGATTTTATAGGGACAGTCCCGATTTTGGGGTCTTTTTCTTATATAGGCTCCTATTACCCCCCACCTCCTGTCCCGTTTTTTCACATTTGCTGTCTGGCCACCCTAGGCACGCTCCATGCCCGCCCGGTGGCAGCTCTCACCTCAGGGCTGATCTGGGCTGGGATGGTGGCGAACTCTGGGTTGGAGGCGAAGGCCGTCAGGTTATCCACGGCCTCAATGAGGGGGGCGGTGGCTGCCCGGCATCGCTCCCGGTTGTCCTCGTTAAAGGCTCCGTCCAGCGCCTGAGGCAGCGGGAGAGACCAGCTGGTTACTGCAATGGGCCCAGTCGCCAGCCCTGCTGCACCCCCAGCTGCCCCCTCCCCAGTGCGGTCGCTGGGGACCCCCTGAGCAGCCAGCCCACAGGATGATGCTTCTCTCCCAGGCCAGCACGTTGCGTGGGGGCAGAGAGGTACCTTGATGGTCTTGACCAGGTTGGCCGTGCTGTTGGCCACCTCCTTGGCAGACTGGACGAACTGGCGCTTGGCGACGGGGTTCGCGGTGCGGGAGGAGGCCAGGCGGCAGGTGTTGCACAGGGCCGAGGTGTGCTTGGCTACGATGGTGGCGGCCGACAGCACCTGCAGAGAGGGGCAGGGGTCACAGGCTGTCCGGTCCAGCCCTAGATCCCAGCTCCGACCCCGTGCACCCCCCGCCTGCTCTCCCCCCCCCGCCCCGTCCCGCCTCGCCACCCGCCACTCCCCCCCCCCCCCCCCCCCCGCGCCCCCCCCCCACAGAGCGGGGCAGGGGTCACCTGCCATCCTGTCCAGCCCTAGATCCCAGTTCTGACCCCCTGCCTCACCACCGTCTGCTCTCCCCCCCCGCGGTTGTCCAGCCCTATATCCCAGCTCCGACCCCCCACACCCCGCTCCTGCTCTCCCCCAACAGACTGGGGCAGGGGTCACGGGTCACACGCCATCCTGTCCAGCCCTAGATCCCAGTTCCGACCCCCTGCACCCCCCACCTGCTCTCCCCCCTGCCGTCCTGTCCAGCCCTAGATCCCAGCTCCGACCCCTCCTGCCACTGGGGGAGACGGGCCTCCCTGTATTCCCCGCCTCACCCCTGCCCATCCCCCTGCACCCTGCTCCTCCCCCAGACCAGGGACTCCCTGCACCCTCCTCCCCCACTCCCACAGAGCAGAACCAGGGGGGTCACCCAGCACCAGCTCCTGGACTAGCCCCACACAAAGTGGGGCCAGGAGGTGCCTGGAGAGCCCATGGCCACAGCCCCATCCAACCCCCCAGCGACAGACAGGGCCCGGCTCAGCCAGCAGGGACCCACGGCCAGCACCTTTAGCAGGAAGCGCCTGGAGCTGCGTCATTAGCCAGCTTGGCTCTGGCCCCAGCCTCCCAGCTGCAACCCCCCAGGGCTGGTGCCACGCCATGCCCAGGACTCAGCCCTTCCAGCTGCTCCCACCTTCCCTGCCTGTGAGCGCAGGAGGGAGCCTGGTGCCCAGACAGCCTGCTCCTTCCCAGCGCCCTCACCCACCTGGGACTGCGTGCAGGCCGGGTCCACCAGGTTCTGGCAGGCCATCTGGATCGCTTGGTTGGCTCTGGCAAACTGGGTGGGGTCCACTAGGCCCTGCTGTCCGGCCTGGCTGTTCGGGTCCGAAACAGCCACCAGATAGGCAGCCTGGGAGCACCAGAGAGAGGGGAGAAGTTGGGAACAGCACCAGGGCCAGACAGGCCTAGGAGTGGGGGCTGAGGGGGTGGCACAGAGGGGAGGGGATGGGAGGGGTGGGGGGCGAGGCAGCAGGGGGAGGGGCTTTGGGGGGGCGAGGCAGTGCAGGGAGGGGCTCGGGAGTGGCACGGAGGGGACAGGTTTGGGGACGCCGGTGGCAGAGTAGGGAAGGGCTCGGGGTACACAGCGGCAGTGCATGGACAGGGTCTCTGGCAGCCGGCCCCAGGGCAGTTGTGAGGGGCTGAGGCCGAAGGCTGGGCTCTCTCACCTGAGCAGCTGCCTCTGTGAACCCACAGAGCGCCTTGGAGGCTGTGCTGACCGACTCCCCGAACTCAAGCAGTTTGCTGTTCTTGGCATGCTGGGAAATTCCAGCCATAGCTTCGCCCAGGACCTGCAGGAGAGAGAGGTGTCCAGAGACAGAAACCCCACAGTGCCCCCGCGAGTGAGCCTGAGATGGCTTGGTGGGGTGGACGGAGAGACAGACAGACACGCTGCCCCCTGCTGTGTCAAAGATTTAGCCGCATCCACATTGTCCAGCCTCTCAGCACCACCCACCTTGATTCCTGCAGCCTCTCTCCACTCACATTGCTCATACCATGGCTCTGTTCTGGCTACCGCCCCCCTCTGCTCCCCATCTCAAGGGCATCAAGTTCAGGCTTCCAGGCCCTTCACGGCTCATCTAGCCCCACTCACCCACTCTTGTGCCTGTGAGCCAGCAGCCTGGCTGCTCCTCCCACAAACCTCTCCGCTGCTCTGGGAGGCCAGACCGTCTTCCCTTGTGCCCTGATGGGAACCAGCCTGCTGATGCGGGGCTGTGACAGGCCCAGGAGGAGAGAGAGGCCTTTAGCACAAACTTCTGTGCAGAGGTCTTATCCCTCCCTGCACTGCAGGGTACCAGGCACACTGCGGGCACTTCGGGGAACAGCAGGGACAAGATGCCCTGGATAGAGACGTGCAGTCCACCTAGAGGAAAATGCGTCCCTGCCCCGGAGCTCAGCCAGGCCATGGGACCAGCAGCCCAGACCCTGTGTTCAGCAGGGTGGAAGGGGTCCGGGCACCCAGGAGCACAGGGCAGGAGAGACCCCAGACACCGACAGAGACTGGCACGAGGAGAACAGGAGAAAAGCCAGCCTTGCACTGTGGCTGGCCCAGGCCACGAAGGGCCAGAATCCTGGAGGGGTTGGTCTCTGCACAAGAACCTGAGCCCCTGGAGCATTCCCTGGGCTGCCAGGGACAGGCAGAGCCTGCATGGGCGAAATGGCAGATGCCTGGACATAGGGTCAGAGCAAGTCACGGCACCTGGCAAGCAGCAGGGAGCAGGAAACCTGCTGGGAGCGACCAACACAAAGGGCCTTCCCAAATACCCACCGTCCCGCTCCAAGCCCCAGCTTCCCCCGAATCACCTGTCCACCCCCCACACCCCAATCCACCTCCACCCATGCACCATGTGCCCCCTGGGCCTCCATGTCCCCAACCTCACCTTGGAGTTCTCCATGACGCTGTCCAGGCAGTTGAAGTAGGACATGTCGTTGACAGCCTGGGTGGGGTTCTCCAGCAGCTCCCGCACCGTCTGCAGGGGGAGACATGTCAGAGCGAGCAGCGGGGGGACAGAACAGTGAAGCTGAACGTCCCCCCTCGTCCTCCATTCCTGACTGTTCAGAGCCCCAGCCAGGCCCCCCCAATGTGATCACTAGTACAACCTCTTCCAGCAGGAAGGACTCAGGGATCCCATGCTCCGCGCCACCCCCAGCACGTCCCCCCGCCTCGGGCATCCCCCCACCACCCCCAGCGCGTCCCCCCCGCCTCCGGTGTCCCTGCCACCCCCGCTCTCCCAGCGCGTCCCCTGCCTCGGGCGGCCCCCTGCCACCCTCAGCTTTCCCAGCACATCCCCTGGCTTGAGCGGCCTCCCGCCACCCCCAGTCTCAGGCGGCTCCTCACCTCCAGCTCCCGCAAGGCGTTGTCACACTCTTTCTGGCCCGGAGCCTGCTGGGTGCACATTGTGATC
Organism: Trachemys scripta elegans; assembly: GCF_013100865.1. Taxonomy (NCBI): domain Eukaryota; kingdom Metazoa; phylum Chordata; order Testudines; family Emydidae; genus Trachemys; species Trachemys scripta. The sequence continues at coordinate 774,339 of NC_048310.1, forward strand.
AGCTGGTTAATGCTGTCGGTCACGGCTCTGCAAAAACAGAGGAGAGACACTCAGGGGCCGCCTCAGCACCACCAGCAGGGGGCACTGCAGGTTGGGGGGGCAGGAATCCTCGCAGCAGGAGGCACTACAGCACCACAGTGAAGAGACTGGATCGGGGTGAGCCCCGGGCAGCTCCAGACCTGACTGAGCCCCACGGATGTCAGGCCTGGCCTCGGCTGTTTGCTAAGCTTTGCGTTGTCCAGTCCCCAGCACCAAGCGCATCGCAGACAGAACCTGCCTTCAGGAGACACACCAGTTCCCTTTCTGCCACCCTCCTCGCAGTAAAAGTCATCACCTTGTGAGCTGCTCTGCGGAGAGCAAACTGGCCGTGGCCATGTACGTCAGAGCAGACCTGGCTGAGGCGGGACTGCTCCATCGAACTCACATCTCTGGCACACAGGGTCTGGCACTTCAGAGCGGTGAATGTGTGCAAAGCCATGGCCTACCCAAAACGTTCTTCCTAAGCTCCCCCAACCAGAGATCTGGGGCTACAGAGTCAGAGCAAAGTGGAGTTGAGCTTTTGGACTGGGCTTCGCTCCATGACCTTCACCTCACCCATGATCCAGAACAAGGGGGTATTTTTCATTCTGCCAGATGGAAGCAAGACTGCTCCCCCAACCGCACCGGGCCCACCAGCACAGACCATCATCCACTTCCCACATCGTCAGCATTGGCCAGTCCTTCCCAAAGCTGGAGTAACCATCCCTACTGTGAGCACCAATTAAACCCTCACTGGATCAGCAAACTGGCCCAGCTGGACGCAATTCCCCGACTGCTACAACACTGGGATCCCGCACGGCGTCTCTACCGAAGCAGCTTACTGAGGTTCACAAAACCATTGACAAGCTGCCACCAAGTCCCTCCTAGGAGGTCGTTACAAGAGCCACACTCCCTGCCTGGGTGAGGAGTGTGCAGAACTCCTCAAGCAACATGAAGCAAGTGGCGATTCAGATATCCCCACGCATCTTTAGATGATGTGAACGTTCCTAGCAGAGCAAGGTGAGAGCAGGGTACCATGGGATGGAACACGTGATGTCCAGCTGCAAAGGGCGCCATGAGAGAGGCTGGCGCTGCTTAGAACCCTCCAGCTAAATGCCACCACCCAGGCTCTCCAGACAGCTTTGCACACCCCGCCGAGCTGGATAAGGACAGGAAGGCTGAAGGAGGTGAAGAAACAATGGCGGCAATACAAACAGCACTACCGCAAACCGAAGGGGACTCCCAGCCTTTCACCGCAGCAGAAAGAGAATGGGTGATCCCAAACAATGCAAACAGGTACATCTCTCCTGAACTCCTGGAAAACCTGGGGAAAGCTATGGCGAGCCAGCTTCGTATCTAGAGTCAGTCAGCAGAACAAAACACCTGAAAACTGGAGCAGAAGAAAAGCGACAGCCTTGCCAACACCGGAGAAAGATCCCTGCCTTGCCACCACTTATTGCCCTGCCTCTGCTAAGCCGCAGGTACAAATATCCTTCACAGAACTGCCCCCACCCTCGCTATCCTGGGTGCAGATCAAGCAGGTTTCAGCTCAAATTGCCGTGCCGGTGATGAAGTGCTGGCACTCAGCACCGGCACGGAGAATGGCTTCCAGGCCCGGCAGAAGACAGGTGCGGTGTGATTCCTAGATTTTCCTGCTGCCTAGGACAGGACCTGACACACAGGCCTCCTGTGCAAACTGTCACTGGTCCTACAGAAGTGGGTTGTGTGACTGTGGGCCTGTTGCTGTGAGGCAGTCCGTTTCAAGATTCACTTGGACAAAAACACAGCTTCTGGGAGTCCAATAATGGTCTGTCCTCAGGGCCCAAGTCTAGCACCGACACTTCAGTGACCGTCCCAGCACCACCCCCTGGCATTGTATTTATAGAGAACACAGCCGTCTGGCAGTGCCAGACAGGGACTGCAGGCGTCTAGAAGTCCTAAACGCTAACATAACAGAGAGGCCTAGGGTTGTGGAAGGGGGAGACAACCTACTACCAAAAAGACAGTTTCAAGCTGCTTCCACCTACACCAAAACAGCCAACGAACAGCTTCCTGGAGGGGGACAGGCTGGTCTATGACCCAGAGCCTGTGTATCTAGGTGTTACGATGGCCTGAACCATGACTGTCAAGGAAAAGCTCATCGAGACTCACTGAAAATACAAGAAACAAACTGATGAGCAGCCAGTTGGGTCTATGCGGGAAGCCCAGGTGCAGACCCTGCCTTGTGCTGTCCCGGAGCAGAGTTCTGCTCCCCGCCGTGGCACTAGCCGACACACTGGTGAATGAAGCCAGCAGGCTGCAACTGTCGGCAAGGGCTGCCTGGTCTCTCGTAGCCTTGTACAATCCCTTCTCCCAGTGATTCAATGGCTCAGACAGACTATCTGACTGTCTATGTAGAGGCAAATGCAATATATACACACTGGGTGCCTGATTGCCCAGTCAGAGGGCCCTGGCTCTGCGGGCACTCGCCTGTCTCCCTCCCTATGGGGCTGGACAGCCGGGCACCAGACTGTGAATGGCATCTCCTACCGTGCAGCGGCCGCCAGCTGGTTCTTGAGGTTGGGGGCAGCGGGGTCTGCGGAGAGCGCCTTAGCCGCCAGGAGCAGCTTGCTGGAGGACATAGAGATGCTCTTCAAGTTCGACACCACCTGTGCTTGGTCCTCCTTATTCTGCAACCAGCCAAGAGACCCACCAGTCACCCTTGCAGGTCACTCAGAGCCAGCCCTGCTCAGCCACACCTCCTGCCCCTGCCCACACCCCCAGGAACCCCTGCCTGGCTCAACCCACCAGCTGCCCTACCCAATTCAAGCAGAACTTGCTAATGCCCTCTACCACCAGCCAGCCACCCCTTCCCAACTCCGCAAACAGCCCAACCGCCAGCTCAGTAACCCACCAGTCACACCGCCATCCGGCCCAGGCACTGAATAGACAGCCAGGCACTGCATCAGCCTCTCACACCAACCCCCCAGCCATCCCTCCTACGGCCAAATGGCTCTTCAGCCAGGCATTGGAGAGCCAGCCAACCCCGCAGCCAGTCACTGCATCAACCACCCACGCCAACCCCCGAGCCAGCCACCCACGCCAACCCCCGAGCCAGCNTGCATCAACCACCCACGCCAACCCCCGAGCCAGCCACCCACGCCAACCCCCGAGCCAGCTAGCCACCTATGCCAAACCGCCAGCCATCCCACCTACGGCCAAATGGTTCTTCAGCCAGGCACTGGAGAGCCAGCCAACCCCCCAGCCAGCCACTGCACCAACCAACCCCCAGCCTTCCCACCTATCTGCCGAACACTCTTCAGCCATCCAGCCCAGGCACTGACTAGCCAGCCAACCACCCCCGGCCACTGTAACAGCCGCTTACAGCCCAGCCACCCACTGCCAATCAGCACAGCCAGCCAGCCGCTCACCCCAGCACCCAGCCCACCCCAGCCAGACACCTACTGTACCAATTGCTCCCATAACCCCTCCGCCAACCAACCCACCCATTAAACTCCCCCTGGGCCGGTCAGCGGCAAGGCGCCTGCTCTTACCGGGGACTGGCCAGCCATCTCCACGCCAGCCTCCAGGAACTCATTGAAGTCCTGCCCGAATTTGCCGGAAGACCTGGCCAGGTCCTGGGGGGTGCCCCGGGAGGCCTGCACCAACTCGTTGGCAGACTGGTTCAGCCCAGCTGCTGCCTGGTTCAGCTGGCTCTGTGCCTCCTGGAAGCTCTTGGTGCTGGGTGGGAGCTGGGAGCAGAGACAAGGTGTTGGGGGGGACGACACACAGGAGGGGGAGGTCACAGCCACAGGTATCCAAGCCCTGCTCCCTCTGGGCAGTGCAGGGAGTCCTAGAGATGGGGCACACGTCGATTCCAACAGCAGGGGCTGGCGGCAGCACAGACAGCTGGCCAGTGCCCACGCGCTGCCACCGCCTGGCGTGCCAGGAGTGTGTAGCTGTGCTGGGCAAAGCAGCCTCGCCGCTCAGACGACTGAGCAGTGCCTGGCCGGGGGGGTCTCAGCAGGGCACGTTGCTCCTAGTTCAGGGAGCTTCCCACTGAAAACATCCCCTGAAACGTGGCCCAGGGCGGCGTTGGCTGGTGCGAGGGGCCCCACCCTGCAGGACCTGGGCTGGGCGCTTCAGACCGCAAGCTTCTTGGTGCTGTGAACGTGTCACTGTGGAGGGGAAGTGGAGCTGAACCTCGGGGAACGTGTGTCAGAGCGAGCAGCCAGCTCCCCCCGTGGGGCGGGGGCCCCTCCTGGACTGGCTTGCAGGGAAGGATCACACCCAGCCCCATGGCAGGAGGGATACAAGGAGCATCTCCAGCTCATCTGGCTGCACTCACCGACTCGGCCAGCAGCTTCTTGCTGGCCTCGCTCACGGTGCGAATGGCGGCGTCCACGTCCCGCTGCCCCGGGAGGCAGTTCACGCAGCGGTTCAGGGCCTGAGACACAGCCTTGGCCACCTGCCAGGAGACAGGGACAGTAAATCGCACATGAGCATGCCTGCTCCTCCCTTGTACCCCCTTCTCCGCAGACCTGTCCCTCGAGGGTGAGTGGTGGGCACCTTCCCTCAGCCCCACTGCTGGGGCCAGGGAAACCCTCAAGCCCACAGTGCCTGGGGATTGGGGCTGGAGGAGGCTGCTGGGAGCCCTGCACTCCCCTGGGCCAGGCGCTGCGGGCTCTCGGGGGGGCCGGGCTGGGGGCTGCTGGGGGCCCTGCACTCCCCTGGGCCAGGCGCTGCTGGCTCTCGGGGTCGCCCGGCTGGGGGGGATGCTGGGGGCCGGGCTGGGGGCTGCTGGGGGCCCCGCACTCACCTGGGCCAGGCGCTGCTGGCTCTCGGGGTGGGCGGGCTGGGGGGGGATGCTGGGGTCCGGGCTGGGGGCCCCGCACTCACCTGGGCCAGGCGCTGCTGGCTCTCGGGGTCGCCCGGCTTGCCCACGCCCTTGCGCGCCTCCTCGATGAGGTTTCCGGCTTTATCCATGACGTCGCCAGCGCACTCCAGCATGGCACTCTGCACTTGGGGGTCGGACGTGTTGGCTGCGACGCCGCGGGCAGCCTGGCTGAGCGAGCGCAGGGCCTGGGCCACATCCCGGGCAGCGATCCCTGGGAGAGACGCGAGGCATTGACCCAGCGTGCAGAGAGCCTCCCTGACCCACAGCCACCAGGGGACCCCTCCCCTGCTCAGACATCCCTTGTGCAGGCAAGGATCGGCCCCTGCCCTAGGCGGCCCAGAGCTGGACAAGCCTTCCCATTTCCCGACCACGGGGCCAGCTCTCCCTCCCTTCCCCATGTCTTCCATCCGGGCCCACAGGGCCGGCCCCTTTCCCCTGCCTCCCCCATCCGGGGGGCTGGATGGTACAGTATTCCTGCCCACAAACACTGGTCACAGCCATCACATTTACCTTCCTGCTGTCACCCTACGCTGATACGACAGGCTGTCACCCCCAACGTGAGCCATCGAGGGCACATGTGCACAGCTCCCATCACTGGGGCAGGGCTGTACAGGGCCACGAACACAAGGCAGGCCTGGGCCTGGTCCCCTGCCCCCAGGCTTGGAGGGCTCTGCCCTGGTACCTGTATAGTTCTCGTTGCCCTGGGCCACCTCCCCCAGCAGCTGGGCGATGGCGGAGCTGACGGCCTTCGTGCTGTTCCCCAGGTCCTGGGCGCACTTCTCCATCTGGGGGCAACCAGAGAGGGTTCACCCATCACCCCACAGGACACCCCCTCCTACTCCTCACCCCAGCCCCTTACCCCCACTCCTTACGCCAACCCCCACACACCCACCCTCCTACCCCCCCTCCTCACCGCAACTGCCCATCAATCTCACCACCATCTCACAGCCCACCTGCTGTCCCTCCTCCTGCCTGGCCACCTACACACCCATCCACATCCCGGGGCCCTTACCGTCTCCCCCGGCAGGGGCTTGAGCTTTCCGTCTCTGGCAGCAGCCTTGGCTTCCTGCAGGTCTCGTTCCAAGCTCTGCACCATGCTGAGCGCCGTGTCTATCTCCAGGGGCCCACAGGTCTCCTGAGCCTGCAGCAGGAGAAAGGGACTGAGTGACATGGGCAGCAAACCCCGCTCCTGGCAGCTCTACTCTCCTTTCTCGGCTAGTGCCCTCCGGGGCAGGCCAGGGCGGAGCCACTTACCTTCTGGGCAGCTGTCCGGAGCTCGGCCAGGGCTGCGGCCAGATTCTTGGCACACTGGCTGAGCTGCATGGCAGAGGCCTGGTCCGCGATGGTGGGGACAGTGGCTTTGGCTGCAGCAACCATCTTCCCACCAGGCTGTGGGGTGGAAAGGATAAGCCATGAGAACAGGACAGGACAGGAGGCAGCACCTCCCATCCCATGCCCAGCAGAGCCCCTGCACTCTGGAGGGGCAGGCAGGGAGATCCCAAACCCAGGGGACGGAATCCACATGTCCTAAGCAGACAAAGCCACTCAGCTTGCCACCAGCAGAGGGTGAGGCCAGCCTGCACCAGAGACGAGGTGAGGGGAGTGCCAGGGCACAGGTCCCCATGCCAGCTGCAGGGGGGAGCCTGGCTGGTACCTGCAGGAAGTTCTGGCTGGCTGCGATGAGCGCGAGCTGAGCGCTGGGGCTATCTGGCTGGGACTGGCTTCCTCGCACGCCCTGTACCAGCATCGGGATCTGATCCGCCACCACCTGCAACCAGACAGGAGAGTGAGTCAGTGGAGAGCCCAGAGTGGGCAGCGTGAGTGAAACGCACTGCACGGTCAGGGAGCGGGCCCTACGACAGGCCTGGGGCAGAGCTGGGCTCCCTGAGCTCCTGCTCAGGACAGGCCATACAGAAGGGTGAACTGGTGCAGAGCTGGGACAGACTGTGCAGAGAGCAGAGTCGGATTCCCATGCCCTTCCCCAGCCAGGAGAGGCCACTCCAAGAGCAGGGACTCAGAGCTGAAGGCCAGGAAGGGACCAGCAGATCCCCTAGTCTGACCTGCTGCGTGGCACAGGCCCTTGAATGCCACCCTGGCCCCCGCCCGGAGCCCCAGAACTTGTGTGTGACTGAAACAGCTTCCGGGAAAGGCAGCCAGGCTGGATCAAGACACAGAGAATCCAGCACTGCCCACTGTGGGAGTTTCTCCCAGGGTCAGTCACCCTCGCTGTTAAACATTTGGGCCTTATTTCTAATCTGAGTGTGTCTGGCTTCAGCTGCCAGCTAGTGGTTCATGCTCTGCCTGTCTCCGCTAGGAGCCTTTTCTCCCTGGGGAAGGTAGTTACACACTGCAAGCAAGTCACCCCGTGACCTTTCAGCAGACTGAGCTCTGAGTCTCTAACTGGTCCCAGGATACGGAGTTAGTCACACCAGCACCACACACAGCGGTAAATTCATCTCCCTGCTCCCCTGTTTATACATCCCAGGATCACATTAGCCCTTTGTGCCACCGCATGGCACTGGGAGCTCATGGGCAATTGTCCACTGGGACACCAAAATCCTTCGCAGAGCCACTGGTTTCCAGGGTACAGCCCCTAGCTCTCGGAGGCATGGCTGCACTCCTTGCTCCTGGATGGAGAACTTGGCATTTGACTGCATTAAAACACATTTTGTTTGAGTGGGCCCAGCTTATGAAGTGACTCAGATCACTCTGTATGGCTGCCCCGTCCTCCTCATTATTTACCGCTCCGTCAACCTGCGTCATCTGCAAATTTTATCAGCAGTGATTTTATATTTACTGACAGATCATTAATAAAAATATCCAATAGTGTTGGGCCTAGAACTGATCCCCACAGAACCCCACCAGAAACTCCCCCATTCAATGAGCGTTCACCATTGACAACTACTCCTTGAAATCCACCCATTAGCCAGACCTTAGTCCATTTAACATGTACTTTACTGATACAACAGGGCTAATTTTTAATCAGAATGTCATGTGGTACAAAGTCAGACCCTTACAGAAGTCTCAGTATATTACATCTACACAGTTACCTCTCTCAATCACACTTGTAATCCCAACAAACAATGAAATTGGGTTTGTTTGACAAGACCTGTTCTCCACAAACCCAAGCTAGCTAACGTTAATTATGTTCCTGCCATTCAATTCTTTATCAGTTGACTCCCTTATCACTTTTCCACCATTTTGCCCAGGACTGAGGTCAGACTAACCAGCTAATAGCTACCCGGTCATCCCACTTGACTAGAGCTCTGAAATTTCCCCAGTATTCCAAAGTTTATTACAAATCAAATCAGCAAGGTCAGAGATCTCCTTCTAGGACGCTTGGGTGCACGTTATCTGAGCCTGCGGATTTCAACAGGTTCGTCCCTAGTGGATGTCGTCGAACATCCTCCTTAGTTATTAAAGGATTGGAAAGTACTTCCTCATCCTCGTGTGATATAAGTGAATTGGCCTGCTTCTTACCAGATACAGAATGTCTCCCTCTTCTGCATCATTCACTGTTTCACCATCTCCATTTACTAACGGGACTATGCCACTGCTAGGCTTTATTTTGCTTCCGATACATGAAAAATCTTTCTTACTGTCAGCCCTGCCACCCATGGATTTCTCCCTTTCTTTAGCTTCCCTTATCAATGTTGTGCACTTTACAACTTCCTATTTATACTGATTGCTATCTACTTCTCTTTTCTTCCAGTTGTTAATATATACATATTATTTCTAGTTGCTGCCTTCATTGCCCCCTTAACCAGGACAGCCTTTTAACCCAAGCTGTCTTATTTCATGTTTACGGAATTGTGGCTTTTTGGTTATCTAATAATGCCCCCCAGCCAACCAGCAAGAGGGTGCTCTGAGAGCAGGGTCCGCCCCCGTCCCTGCCAACCTGGGAGAAGCCATTCTGAGAGCAGGGATACCCCCCACAACCCTGGAGAAGTTCCTCCCACCCTGAGAGGGGGCACACCAAGAGCAGGTACCCCCCCAATCCCTCCAAACTGGGAGAGGCTGCTCCCTTCCCCCCTGCCAACCTGGGAAAGGTCACTCAGAGTAGGGATCCCTGCCCACATTGGGAGAGGCCACTCCCACCCACCCCCACGTGGGAGAAGCCACTCTGGGACCCCTAAACAGCCCCCCAGGCCTGGGCCGCAGGACTAAGATCCTGGCACCGCATGCTCCCTCCCACAGTCGGCAGTGAAATGCTTTCCATGGGGCACTGCAGCTCCCCATCCCCCCGGGGCTTCTCCTGTGCCCAGCTCTGACGCCAGGTGGAGCACGGGCTCAGTGTGCGCCAATGTCTGGCGGGGGCAGAGCAGCAGGCAGGGGAAGGGCTCGGTGGGGTGACCCTGCACTGCGACTGCTGGGACGGGGCGGCCAGGGGGATCGGGAACACCCTGCTCCTTACCTTGCAGCTCTGCACCAGCTGCTGCTGTGCAGCTGGGTTCTTGTTGGAGGCGGCGGCATGCTGCGCGGCGGCGATGGTCTGCGTGGCAGAGGCTGCAGCCTGCTTGGCTGTGTGCTGGCAGGGAGGAAGCAGCAGGTCCGTCAGAGCTGCCTGATGCCCAGGCTGCAGGGCACAGGGAAGGGGGCAGCCCACCCAGCAACCCCAGCCCAGGGCTCCCTCCTGCAGCTGGCCCTCTGCCCCTGGGGCTCTCGCCTGACACTGGGGAGCAGGAACCGCACTGCGCAGCTCTGGGGGCCTGGCCAGCACAGACCCTGCACTCTGGGGACACCACACCCCAGCCAGCTGTGGGTGAGACGCAGGCACCGGCAGAGCAGCCTATTCACAGAGCCACCCCAGGCCCTCTGGGCAGGGAGCCGAGAACCCATCCCAGTGTGGGGTGGGGCAGGAGGGGTTTCTCTGTGGGGTGTGTGTAGATCAATCTCTGATAATTTTTATATGACTTTACATTGTGCCTCTTTATATAACCTTGTGGTGGGTCTACCCACGTGTGACCTCTGTTTTCATGGGAATTTGTATCAAAGCCTCATTTAGAAACTTTGCATTGCCCTTGGTATAATATTATAGCCCCTAAGGATAGAATAAGATAGAAGAAAAATTTCTTTTTGCTAGCAGTAGAACAAGAGCTCTCCCCCCCCACCCCACTCTTAATCAATTGCCCTGTTGAATAAATGAGGTGTGGATGAACAAGGCATGGAAGGCAGCACCTCCAGACAGCCTCAACTGTTGGAAAGGGGCTGGAAGCCAGACCCAAGAACAATAAAACGTGTCAAGTGGGCTCATTAAAGACAAGCAGACATACCGAGGGCCTCGGGGGTTAGAAGCAAGCACCTTCTTTTGGAAACACCCTCTTCGCAGTATTGGGACAACACTCAAAAGAAAGCAGCACAAAGGACCAATGGACACAGACACAGAGTTTGAATCTGGTATAGATTTGCATAAGAGGAAAGCTGCTATAAAAGTGAGGTGTCTTGCAGAGGACCCCGGGTCTCGTCTTGTCAACATGGGAGCATCGATCCGGATCGGCAGAAGCCCGGCTCCACCCCCTCCCCCATCTAACTCACCTGGCCAGTGAAGTTAAGGGGAGCAACTAATTGGTAACAACAAAACGGAGTGTGTTTGTGTGTGTGTGTGAGTGTAAGTGTAATATATTATATGCATATAATACAGTGTTAATGAATACATGTATTACTAATAAATGTGGCGTTTTGCCTTATTCCCCCTGAAAAGATCCTGTGCAGTACTTTAAGTACAACATGTGTCGAGAGAAGGTGAGACTGTGCTCCCGAAAGCTGGGAGCTCCCGGATGCCAGAAGTCCCTGCCCCTTTGTCAGCCCCTCGACCTCCTGATCCTTCCACACAGAAACACCCCACCCCACTTACAGGCTCGTTCGTCACCTGACCCTTCTGCCACAGCTCCCTCCCCTCCCCGCCCCAGGCAGCTCACCTCCAACTTGTGCACAAGCTTTTTCTTGATGGCATTCTGAGCTGCGGCATTGGTCGCTATGCGGAGCCCCTCAGCCGCTTCCCGGAGCCGCTGCTGCTGCTCCTCGCTGTCTGGGTGGGCTGCAGCCCCCTGGGCAGAGCAGGAAAACCTTTCAAGTCAGATGCCTCCCAGACTGCACCCAGCAATCTCCCCCACCCTGACAGCAGCTCTGTATCTCACCCTTAGCACCAGAGTCCCCCCGCTCGGCTCACTACAGCACAAGAGCAGGGGTCTGCAATCCAAGCCCCAGAGGAGCACGATGCTTCTCCTAAAGAGGTCAGTAGTGAAAGAAGTAACGGCACTGCTATTCAAATGCCATTATTAGGTTTCAGAGTCAACAGGCCTATTGAGATGCATGGAAACAGTGCTCTGAGCCTGGCACAGAGAACCTCATGGACTGAGAAACAGGAATGAGCTCCTGCCTAAGGGTAACGGGGGGCTGCAGTTTCACAGCCTTGGGATCCCCGGCATGGTACAGCCTACAAAGAGAATACACCTGTATGTGTTCATATGAAATACGGCCATGTGAGTACGCCCACAAATCTATTTCTTAAAAATACCCTTGTCAAGTGAGCTCTAATACAACAGAAGTAAAGTGAAGTGCGACAATGTAAAGGCAAGTTAAGAACAAGTTCAAACATGTTTCAGTTCGAATTGCTCTTTACAAGTGTTTTAAAGTTTAAAAAAATGCTCTGTATATTAATAGTTATTAATATGGTATTTATGCAAATGTTAATTAAAATAATGCTTAACGTTAAATAGGCAATAAAAGGTAAAAACTGTAATTATATTAACAAAAACAAATATAGTAAAAAGTAAATTTAATGGTAATTAATTAAAGGAAGTTATAATTAATTATGCTAATTTTAGATTAGGCACATCCATCTGCCATCAAAGCAATTTTAAAAAACTTCTACCCATTCTCCTCATTTAGGGGCTAAAATGGGAGTACAAGGTTGTACCGTGAGGCCTGCCTGCTTACCTACCTACTTAACAGAAAACAGCTTTTAACTTTACCACTCACTGTCTCTCACAGCCGCCCCCCAAATGTCTGTAGCTCAAACCTTGAAGCATTCAGTTTAGTTTAATTTTAAATGACTAATCACAGACATTACAGGCTCAGGCCTGCCCAGAACAGGTCCTGGTGTACTCGCCCCTCTGCCCTGTATGCTGAATGCCTGACAGGGCCTGCCCTGCCCTCCCCAGGCCGCGCCATGCCTGCCCTCAGCCCGAGAGCCGCACTTCTGCTCTCTGCTACTCCTGGCACCAGGTCGGGGCTGCCTGCCCTGCACAGACCAGGAGCCACACTGGATTTCCAAAGGAAGCTCGAATCCTGCCCCCCCACCCCTTGCCCGGAGTGCTGCAGACCTTCGCTGCCTCCACCATCTTGGCTGTGGCGTCGGCCAGCATCTTGGCGGCACTTAGCAGCTTGCGCGAGTTCTCCAGGTCCGTCTCCCCCTCGGCGTCAGCTTTGATGGCATTTACAAGGTCAGAGGTTGCCTGAGCCAGAATACGAGCCTGCCGCACCATTTCCCCTGGGGACCAAAGGAAGAGCTGCCTGTCAGCGAGCCCTGGACATCGCCCACCTGCACACCACATGAGACTGCAGAGGGGTCAGCCGGCGCCCTCCACCCCGTCCTGGGACCGTGGCAGGGTCAGTCGGCGCCCCCGCACCCCTCGCAGCAGGGCCAGCTGGCACCCCCCCCCCGCCCCCCCCGGGACCGGGGCCGGGTCAGTCGGCCCCCCCCCCCCCGCACCCCTCGCAGCAGGGCCAGCTGGCACCCTCCACCTGCACCCTCACTGGCAGCTCTTCATGTCCCTGCACCCCACTCCTAGGCCATGGCAAGGTCAGTGCAGGCCTGGCAGAGACGGACCCTTCACCTTGTGAGATCACAGCATGGAGCAGGCTCTATGCCAGCAGCCCATGCGGGCCACCACCCTAGAAGATGCTGTTACCCTGTGATGGCCCCTCCCCAGCCCCACCCCCCCGCCCTGTGGTTCTCCAGGCCCCCGCCCCTCACCCGCGTCGCCCATGGAGCTGAAGATATTCTCGGTGACGTTGAGGATGGTGTCAGTGGCCTGGTCGTAGCGCCCGATGGGCTGCCCGCCGGTGGCGTGCTGTTTGATGTGCTGCAGCAGGTCGTTCAGGGCCTGCGTCACTGCTGTGGCTGCCACCCCCACCTGCTTCAGCAGCTGGTCGTCATTGGTGGCTGCCTGGGAGGCCTCCACACAGCCTTCCGCTGACTTCGCCACCAGCTTGCCAGCCTCAATCAGCTGCTCCTGGCACACAGGGGAGCTGATTGTGGGAGCCACCACCTGCAGGAGAAGGGGGAGACCACCAGCGCCGTTACTGACCCCGGCCCCACGTCCGCCAGCACTGCAGCACACACAGGGTTAATACTGCCCCCCTGGGTCCAGCACTGCAGCGCAGAGAGGGTTAATGCCCCCGGCCCCAAGGGGGTTCATTCAGTAAGGGCTTGGGGCCCCGGGACAGTTACAGACACAACAAAGGCCACGGGGCAGGGAGCTCTGCCAGCCCTGCAAACCCAGGGCCAGAGCAGGAGCTCAGTGCATCAGCCCCAGGTCCCCCTCCCTCCCATGAAAGCGGGGCAGCAGGAGGGGCTGGAGGTACCCAGGGCCCAGCCCAGTTAGAGCGAGCAGCTGGCGGACATCGGGAACTGGCCCTGGGAGCAGCTCCCCTGGGCTGCCCCAGCTGGGCATTCTGAGCAGCCCTGCAGAGCATGGAGCTGTCGCCTTTCGCCCTGTGCCGGCTCTGCAGCGCTGAACGGAGGGTGCTGGGCGCAGAGCAGGGGTGGTGTGTGGGCAGGGGAGGGATCAGCCACCTGGCTCCTGAGCCGGCTCTTACCTTGGTGCAGGCCACCAGCTGGGAGGTGGAGAGGGCGCACTGCGTGGCAGCCGCGATCACCTGGGTTTGCAGCGCCGAGTCCTCTGTCTTCTGGGCCACATTCTTGGCTTTCAGGACCAGCGCAGCGGCTGCGCTGGCCACTGCCTTAGCCAGCTGCATGAGCATGTCCTGGGGGGAGGCAAAGGGTCAGTGCAGGCCCCGGCGCACGGAGCTGCAGGCCAGCTGGCAGGCCCACCCAGAACCTCGTGAAATATTCAACAGGGAAACAGGAGCTCGTAGGACCGTCTCATGTAACCAGCCCCGGGGAGGGCTCAGAGCCAGCAACACCTGCGGGCAACAACGGGCACTGCCCGCTGCGGGCCACAGCCAGTACTGAGACCGCACACGCCACAGGCTCTGAGCAAGTGTCGCCACATGACCGGCACCACCAGCCACACTGCAGGCAGCCTGCCCCTCAGCAGAACCACGGCTCTGACAGCACACAACAGACAACCACCGACACAACACGCTGCAATTGACAAGCCACATTCCCCCAGAGCGCTCCGCACGCGGCACATGGCAGCCGGCAGGCACGGGCCACGAGGCCCTGTCCTTGTACACATGGCCAGCCCTACCACACCGCACACTGCCCTGGCAGTCCATCTCCCTCACCAAGAGCCCCTGCTACAGATGCTCCGGCCCCGGCCGGCCTTCCCTCCCTTGCTCCTCAATCTGCTGCAATCAGAGGCCGCTTTCCCCCGACCCATCACCAGTTCCAGCCACAATCACAAGCCAGGAGAAGATATGCACCAAGCTCATTAGTTCCCAGTCCCAATCACACCCAGATTAACCGTCTGCAGACCCCGAAAGGAGAGTGCGGGAGGCAGGAAGTGGATACACTCGGGTCTGGCTGCTGAGAGGCAGAGCCTGGCAGACGGAGGTCAGGGTGGGGGCTCGGGCTCTGCTCCCCTTGGTGTCTGTCTGAACAGCTACATGCCAGTCACTGCGCCTGACCCAACCCCTCGGCCTGCAGCACAGATGAGAGCCTCAGGGCCTAGAAGGGAAGTCCTAAGAGCGGCTCAGACGGGCCGGTCCCATCACTCTCAGCCCCTTACTCCCTACTGGCTGCCTCTCTCTAGCGCGTCCCTTCATGGACTCCTGCAGCCCTCTCCTTCCTCTCAGCTCCTCCCCTTGCCTCAGCTCCATCTCCCCTCTGCTCTGAGCCAGTCCCACTGGCTGGGCGCCCCCAAGAGCACTACACATCTGTGCGGCCCCCATGCCGGCGTGAGCCCGGGCAGGAGGACTCTGGCTGGCTCAGGAACAGCCAGTGCTGGGGGAAGTGGGGAGGGTCCACTGGAGCAGAGGGGACTGGGGGGGGGACAGTGATAGGGATTTGGGGGCGCAGGGCAGAGCTGTGAGTGGTCACTGGAGCAGAGTGACCTGAGTGCATGAACTTCCGAGATTCAGGTACAGGAAAAGCAGATTTTGACAAGTTCCCTTCCCAAAAGAACCCAGCTGATTGTGTTCCCGAGAGGAGGGCTGGGAGCCCCTGGACTCCCCCCTCTTTACCGTCTTTGGCTCTGAGGTGGGCAGGGTCCGAGCGTGGCGGCTCTCTGGGATCTGCACGGGAATCCACAAGAGAAGAAGCGTTACTCTGTGGAGGCTCTGGCTGGGGGCAGGAGTGGCCCTGCCCCCTGTGTCTGGCACAGCAGTTGTCCACAGGGCCCGGGCTGGGGCAGCCCACACCGCCTGCCCCAGCCTCCATGCTGGGAGAAGGGACCCGCAGGACAATCCTGGGAAAAGGACCTGCTCCCATTAGTGTCCATCCACCCCGTCCCTCCCCTGACCAGGGCTGTGCTCACCTGGAACCGAGGATCCGTGTCGCTCTCTCCAATCTGCTGCAGCAGCTCCCCGCTTGTCTGGCCCACGGAGCCGGCCGCCTGCAGCAGGTTCTGTCGCGGCTGCAGGGAACCAGGGCAAACACATGATCAGGCCTCGGAGCCCCTCCCCGCTGCTCCCCTGGCCCGTCGCCCCCTCTGTCCCTCTTTCCTCCCCTGCCCCACGCTCACCTCGACACTGGCTGGCTGTGCCGTTTTCAGCAGGTCTGAGACAGCGCTCGCCAGGTTCTTGGCAGCCTGCAGGAGCTGTCGCCCATTCCCCCCTTCATCCTCCATGAGCGCGGCCAGCAGCTTCACGCCCTTGGACATCTCGGTCAGGTTGGAGGAGATGGTGGTGACGGCGCAGCCCACGGCCGTGTAATCCGTGTCGGCCGGGTCCCCTGCGCAGGGAGGAGACAGGAGTAGTGGGAGCAGCAAGGGCAGCAAGTAGCCCCCAAAGCCCAAGGAGACGGAAGTGCCAAGCCTGCCCCAGCCCAGTGACTGCCTGGCCCGACTCCCCTGCCCGTCCTGGAGCCCAGGGGGCACAGCCCAGGCCTGGGGGTGCGCTGGGCTGGGAGGCCGGTGCCATGGTGGGAACTGTGTGATACACTCGCATTCAAAGGGAGAGCAGCAACGCAGAGTGGGGGCGAGGCAGGGGGAGCCCAGCTCGTCGGGACCAAGAGGGGCATGGGGCAGAGAGCACTGGCAGCAGGGCAGGGGCAGGGGGCTAGGATTTCTGCTGCGTGGGGGCAGTGTCCGGGGTCCAGCCAGCACTGGGCCTTGCTGGGGGAAGGGGCAACAGTCTCTACCCCAGGGTCCAATCTTGGGTCACACCAGTCGCAGAGGTCCCAGCACTAGGTGGGGCAGGGCGCCCCTGCAGCCCAGCCCCAGGACACACCTGCAGTCAGGTTCACCACGGAGGCAGTGCCGGCAGTGATGGCGTCCACCTGCGAATGGATCTCGTGCTTCGACTCGTCCATCTTGTTCTTGCGCCAGGCTTTGGAAGCCTGAAAGAGCGAGAGCAGAGTCAGCCCCAGGACCCCTCAGCCCCATCTGTGGGGGGGAGGGGGCAGCTGTGAGCCCGGGGGGGCGGGGAGAAGACCCGCTCCCGGGGCAGCTGGTGCCGCCTCAGCCCCTCCCTAAGCTCAAAAGAGAACCAGCCCAGTTCATGCAGGACAGGTCCATCAATGGCTATTAGCCAGGATGGGCAGGGATGGTGTCTCTAGCCTCTGTTTGCCAGAAGCTGGGAATGGGCGACAGGGGATGGATCACTTGATGATTCCCTGTTCTGTTCGTTCCCTCTGGGGCACCTGGCATTGGCCACTGTCGGCAGACAGGATACTGGGCTGGATGGACCATTGGTCTGACCCAGTCTGGCCGTTCTGATGTTTGGGGTCTGGGGCCCCTAGACCTGCCCCTCATGGGACAGAACTCCTCAGGGCGGGAGTCACTCCCAGAGACCTGGCCCCCTCATCCCTGGGGGACAGAACCTCCCAGAACAAGGTCCTCCCCAACAACTCCATCCCCTCCCCCCCCTGCCTCCCGCCAGGCTGGGGAAGGGAGGGGGCATTCGAACACTCACGGCATCCTGCCCAAGGGGCGGCAGCGTCTCGAAGTCGTCCAGGGTGGCCTGCGCCGCGTGCACGGCCTGCATGCTGGAGTTGATGGTGCCAGTCAGGGCCTGCTGGGCTGAGGTCTGCAACACACGAGGGGGAACAGGGCTAAGGGCCCTGCAGGGGCTGAGTGCCCGGTCTGGTCCCTGCCCCGCCCAGCACTAGGTGGGGGCTATGCTGACCCATGCAGAGGGGCAGGAAAGTGGTTGCCGATGCTGAGGCTTTGGGCAGGTGTTTCTGCAGAGAGGACACAGCCAGAACTGCATCCAATGCACGGCATGACAGCCACTCCACAGCGATGGGGAGGGAACACAGCCTGCCCAGAGCCCCCCAGCTGGGCTGACCAATGCAAGGTGCCTACAGGTTGCCCTGGGGTCCAACTGGGAGCCCAATGAGGCCTTCCCAGACAAGGCCAGCACCTCTCGCCAAGCCCTGGGCAAAGCTCAGAGCCAGGGCCCCTAACTGGACAGACCTAACAAGGAAAGATCTGGAGCTATGTTTGACACCTGCCCGGAGGGCAACGTCTGGGAGCACAGGCAGCTCAGGGCAAGCCACATCTTGGGCCAAAGGAGATGCACGAGGCCGGTGTTGGCAAGTCTGTCCCCTGCCTCACCCACCCCGCCCTCCATGAGCACAACACCAGCTGAGCAAGGCCCCGGCTGGGGGGAATGGGGGGGGAGGAAAATGCTGCCCCACCCGGAGCACAAGTGGGGTGAGGCTGGAAAAGTCCCTTGCCGCACATACCGCTGCAGGGGCCGCCGGCCTGGGCAGGGCCAGACGCCACAGGTGCCAACAAGCGGCTGGCAACGCTGAGCTGGAAGTGGTGCACAGCTGCCGGGAGCTCAGGCTGAAAGGAGGACCCAAGTCACCATGGACAGGGGGATCCAAGAGTGGCTCGGAGGGAATGGGGCAGCGCAGAGAGAGATGGGAAAGTAGTCTGTGAGAACGCACAAGGGCAGCGTGCCAATTAACTCAGTGTGACGGACACCCAGCCCAGGGGAGAACGGCCCATCCCCACACGTTCCCCACGACTCAGCCAAAGGCGGGCAGAGCCGGCTGTCTGCGGCAGAAGCAGCTCTTACCAGGGGGGGCATGTGCCCTCGGTGCATCTGGCCACTGGTGATCTGCTGTTGCGCCTGTGGCATTGTGCCAACCTGGAAGTTCTCTGGCCCGCCGGCCCCTGAGCGCATGATGGCTGGCAGGGCTACTGAGCCGTGCTCCACCTTGCCCACGCGGTTAAACTGCTGCTGCAGAACAGTCGACCTGCAAGAGAATCAGCACCACCGGCTACAGCTCAGCTCTCAGGGGTTCAAGGATTCCAAGGCCCAAAAGGGCCACGGCACTCAGCAGGACTCACCCTCGAGCTAGAGCAGGTCTTTCAGAAAAACATCCCATCGCTTTCAGTATTGTCAGGGATGGAGAGCCCAGCGCGACCCTCTGTAGATGGCTCCAATAGCTAATGACCTTCCATCAAACTTTACCCCTTCGTTTTACTCTGAATGCATCTGGCTTCAACTCCCAGCCACTGGATTGAGTTACACCTTCCTCTGCTAGACTGAAGAGCCACTGTTACAAAAGCGGTTACCTACCTTTCCGTAACTGGTGTTCTTTGAGATGTGTTGCTCATGCCCACTGCATTTTAGGTGTGTGCGGACGTCGGACATTTCTACCTTAGCGGTATCCGTAGGGCTGGCTGAGGTGCCCACCGGAGTGCCGTGCCCATGTGTTGGTATATCAGGCGCCGCCGGCTCTGTGCCCTCTCAGTTCCTTCTTACCGGCGACTCCAACAGAGGGGCAGGAGGGCGGGTCATGGAATGGACATGAGCAACACATCTCGGAGAACAACAGTTACGAAAGGTCGGTAACCGTTTTTCCTTCGCGTACGTGCTCATGTCGATTCCATTCTAGGTGACTCAAGAAGTATCCTCGGAGGTGGGCTTGGAGCTCACAGCTAGCGGCTTGCCACACTGCTCTACTGAAGCCAGCATCGTCCCGGGCCTGCTGGGTAAGCGCGCAATGGGACGTGAATGTGTGGATGGACGACCAGGTGGCCACCCTACAGATGTCCTGGATTGGCACTTGGGCTAGGAAAGCTGCCCACGAGGCCTGTACCCTGGTTAAATGGGTGGTTACAATCGCTAGACGGGGTACCTTCGCCTGATCGTAGCAGCAGCAAATTCAAGCAGTAATCCAAGAAAAAATTCTTTGAGCAGACACTGGACAACCTTTCATCAATGCACTGCAGCGTGTAACCTGACGATATTATGTCGAGTACCCAACAGTCGCAACCAGGCCGCCCAGAAAGGGCGCAGACAGTTGAGGAAAGAGTGGGAGGGTGGCTCCTGGGATGTGACTGGGGCGCTGTCCTCGAGCGCATCCTCAAAATGCCTGTTCCTGGCTTCCTAGGCCTCTGGAAGGGCCAGGCTGGGAAGATGAACGGGAAGATGACAGGTGTTGCCGCTTAGACCCCTTGTCTCTGGCTTTTCTCCTGTAGGTGCTCAGCCGTGGAGTCCCCCAAGACCTAGACTGCAGGAGTGGAGGAGGCGGAGGACAGAACGGCTTCCTGGCCTGGGGAGGAGTGTGCAGGCCCAAGGAGCGGAGGGTGGCCCAGGAGTCTTTAAGGCCATGGAGCAGTCTGTCCATGAGCTCGAAGAAGAGCCCAGCCCCCTCAAATGGGAGGTCCTGAATGGTGACCTGCATCTCCCGGGATAACCCGGAGGACTGTAACCTGGAGCCGCGCCTCATCACTACCGCAGAAGCGCCAACCCTGGCCACCGAGTCTGTCGCGTCCCAGGCCATCTGGAGGGCACCTCTCACTACTGTTTTGCCCTCGTCCACCAAGGCGGCGAACTCCTGGGCTCGGTCCTGTGGGAGGCCTCCTTGAACTTGCTGATGGAGTCCCACGGATTAAAATTGTACCTGCCTAACAGGGCCAGGAGTTAGACACCCAAAATTGGAGATTGGCCATTGAATAAATTTTCCTGCCAAACAAGTCCAGTCTCTTGGAGTCTTTGTTTTTCCGGTGTGCCACTCACTTGGCCCTGCCTGTCCCTCTCATTGACAGCGGACACAATCAACGACCCTGCTGGAGGAGGCGTGTAGAGATATTCGAATCCCTTTGCAGGGGCGTGGTACGTAGAATGGAAGAGGGGGTCAGCCACGACGACTTTGCACTCTGAAGGACCCCTGGGTGGACGGGCAGCGCGATCCAGGCCAGGTTGGTGGAGGGTATAACATTAAAAGAGGTTGTCCAACTCCTCCACTAGCTCCTCAATTTCCAGGTTCAGATTGGCAGCCACCCTTTTAAGGAGGGCCTGGTGCTCCTGGAACTCGTCGGGGTGGCTGCCCGTTTGGGAAGGGCCCGTCGCCGCTTTGTCCAGAGACGACGACAACGACTACACCGCAAGGGGAGGGGCAGGTTACCCGTAGGTGTTGGAGCCTGCTGTGCTGTCCCCGCGTCGGATTCGGCACCATGCTCCAACTGTGGTGCTGTGGCGGTTTGTCCGAGGTGGCCAGGGAGGAACGGTGGGAGAACGCCCCACAGATTCCAGTACAGCCACGGAGCGGGCCACTGCCCCTGCTGCCACGCTGCCGCCATGGATGCTGTGCCAGTCTCGTGGGTCGGTGCTGATTCACCCTTCCTCAGCAAGGGACTGAACTCCTGCTCCGACTCAGACCACTGCTCCTCCGGTGCCCAGGGCAGAGCCGTGGAGGCCTGAGTCTGCCAACTGATCCTCGTCGGTGACCGGTGAGAAGAGGGCAAGGATCCGTGCCTGCTCGACAAGCGGTACCGGGGAGGCAGAGACCAGTGCCATGAACTGGAGCAATCCTGCCCCGGTGGGGACCGACGGCTGGGAGAACGTCTAGGTGATGTTGACCTGCGCCATGGCGATCTCTGGCAGGAAGCTTGCCGTTACCGAGGGTATAGGGACCAGTGCCTCGACGCCGATGTCCCAAGCCTGGTAGGGGGAGAGTATGGGGTCAGGGACCTGGGTCTTATGACTGGAGACCGAGGTCATGGTGCCGGGGCTCTAGGTGGGGCGATGGGGATCTACACCTGCAGTGGGTTCTGAGAATACTCCACTGCCCTATAGGGTAGTCCCAGGACTGGTTTGTCCTTGGATGTTGGGGTCTTAGCCGAGTCCAGCGCCTGGTGCAACGTCTGCGGTGCCGGCCCGTCTGTTTCTTCTTTAGCCTATGGGCACTTCGGGCAGCAAAGGCTCTAAGAGACGCTGGGGTCCCCTGCCACTCCCGGGAGTCAGAGGTGGATCCCTGGCTGGGCTCGGGGGTCGGACAGCAGCTATACCCCCATGAAGCTCAAGGGCGGGCATGTGGCCTGACATCGGCCCTTTGCCTGAAGCCCCCTTCCCCTCTGGTGCTGGGGAGCTCTTCTTCTTTTGCTGCTTCTTAGGCACGGGCGAGAGGAAACAGTGCCGGGCGGAGCGCTCCACACCGATGCCAAAGGTAGGAGTGGAGTCCGAGCGGGAGGGCTCCGATGCAGGACGAAGCACAGCCTCCACAAGGAGGGCCCTCAAGCAGATATCCCGCTCCTTCTGGGTTCTAGGATGAAAGTTCTTACAGATCCTGCACTTGTCCTCTCTATGGGACGCCCCCAAACAGCTGTTGTGGGGGGTCACTGATCGGCATCGGCCTACTGCATGAGAAGCACGCTTCGAAGTGGGGGCAAGAGGCGGCGGATGCCCCACTCCGGTGCAAAGTTCCAGCCATGACTAACTACCAAACTAACCTGGCACTTAACTTAATGGCTAACTAAATACCTACAAACCATACACAAAGAAGATAGACAATGGGTTGTAAAGAGCCATTAACAACCAACCATGGGTAAGAAGGAATGAGAGGGCGGAGGGCCTGCAGCGCCTGATATACCAGCGAACGAGCGAGCGCGGCACTCAAGGGGGTGCCACAGCTGATCCGACGGATACCGCTAAGGCAAAAATCTCTGACAACGCTGCACGTGGGTGCGCACCCAGAATGCAATCGACATGAGCAAGCACCCAAAGAATGTTCCCCACACAGGTACTTACAGCCTGGGATCAAGTCACCCCTTAACCTTCTCTTTAAGCTAAGCAGACTGAGCTCTGAGTCGATCGCTATAGGGCAGGTTTTCTAATCCTTACATCATTTCTGTGGCTCTTCTGTAAACACTCTCCAGGTTATCAACATCTGCCTTGGATTGCGGACACCAGAACGGAACACAGCATTCCAGCACAGTCGCGCTAGTGCCAAATACCGAGGTAAAATAACCGCACTGCTCCCAGGGGAGATTTCCCTGGCTATGCAGCCCAGGGTTGCATTAGCTCTTTTGGCCCCAGTGTCACACTGGAAGATCCTGTTCAGCTAATTATCCACCAAGACCCCCGAGTCCCTGCTTCCCAGGACACAGTCCCCTATCTTAGGAGTGTGACCTACAGTCTTTGTTCCTAGATGTAGATATGACAAAGTGGGAATATTCTGTGACATTTTTATGAGTCCTGTTTGTGCCTCAGCTTCCCATGTGCTGCACTGTTCCCCCGCGGGTGGAAAAGGGCTGTTTGCTCTCAGAACAGGCTGAGGACTCGTGTGGTTGTTGCCGAGCTGTCTGGGCCCGGTCCCCACATCAATGCAGCATCTGAGAAGACAATGGCAAATCCAATCGCTCAGACATGGACACTGAGCAACCAAAGCCCGAGGGGGATCAGGATTTCCCACCTCTCAGCAGGGAGGCTGAGCACCATTCCCCAGCTGGAGAACAAGGGACTGGGGAGGAATGAGATGAGGGATCAGAGCTGGCAGGAGCCGGGACTCTCACCTGGAGTCTGACAAAGGAGATCAAAAGAAATGGGTTCCCTACAGCCTGGCTGGGCTCTGGGCTGACCAGACTGGACGATGCTCTAACCGTCAGTTCTCTGGGCTACCCTAAGGGCTCCCTGTGCTGTGTCCAGGTGACTGACAGACCCGACTGTTCTGGGAACGCTGTGCGAGGGTCACTGCAGATGCTGGGCAAGGTGCATTAATCCCTGAGGAGTGGACAAGTCTCCATCAGGGTCCGTCTCAGTGGGACTCACTGAGCAGAGCTCACGGGGTGGAGCAGGGGCTTCAGGCCCAGAGGCCCAGTCTCAGGAGGTGGTGAAACCGCATGGCTGACCCTGGAGGAAGAGTGAGACCCTCAGGGGTCTGGCCCGTTGACGGGTTCCTCCTAGAGACTGTTCCAAAGCCGGGGCCGTAGCACTGACCCCGTGGGGCCGTGACAGTACACATGTACATTTAGCTGTATTAAAACCCATGCTGTTTGCTTGTGCTCAGTTACCAAGTGATCTGGATCGCTCCATATGAGTGACCTCTCCTCTAGGTTATTTACTGCTCCCCCCATTTTGTGACATCTGCAAACTTTATCAGGGATGATTTTATGTTTTGTTGCAGGTCATTGGTAAAAATGTGAACTAGCATAAGGCAAACCCCTGGTCCCTGTGAGACCCACTAGAAACACACCTGCTCAATGAAGATTCTGTATTTTGAGATCTACCAGCCAGTTTTTCGTCCATTGAATGTTAGCCATGTTAACTTTGTATTGCTCTCGTTTCTTTTAAATCAAAATGTGTTGCAGCACCAAGACAAACGCCCTATGGGAGTCTAAGGGCATCTCATCGACACAGTCACCTTTGCCACGCAGGCTTTTAATCTCATTGAAACAAGATGTCAAATTAGTCAGACAGGAGCTATGACCCTCCTTTAACTCTTTGGTACTCGAGTCCTGTACCAGCCACTCTATTACCTCCCATGCAGTCCCCCGCTCACACTCACTGTCGAACAGCCGACACATCTGTCGGTTTAGTGCTCTAACCCCCAGCCCACCGAGGGACTGAGCTCCCCTTCCCTGGAACCCTCCCCGCCGGTTGCCCAGAGCCATACTTCTTTGGGGACACAGAGTCTTCCAGCATGGTGGACTCTTCATCCCCCTCCAGCCCAAAGTGGTCTTTGCTCTTTTTCTGTGGGTCAGAGAGAGAGAGAGAGAGAGAGAGACACCATTAGTCAGCGTCCACCCCAAGGGAGTCCCCCAGAGGAGGGTACGGGGACACGGCCTTGGGACAGGCCCAGCATGGCTTCCTGTGCCCCCAGGGCTACTCCAGGAGCAGAGCCCTGCCGGGGGCTGGTTGAGGAGGGGCCAGGAAGATACTGGGATCACCCCTGTGACTGCAGGGGGGAGGGTAGGTGCAGGGGAAGCTGCTGCCCTCCCTGCTTGATCCCATGCAGCAGGCAGGCAGGCAGGCAGGCAGGCGGGCGGGCGCGGGAGGAGGAGGGGAGAAGAGACAGCCACAGCTCTGCTATTCCTGACTCCTGAGCTCTAAACCGGGCACCTCCATGCTACCCCCTGGCTGGGCCGGCCTCATCCCCCACCTACCTGCCCTCTTTGCTCCCTGCAGCAATGCGACTCCTTCCAGCCCGTTGGCAGAAACGCGGCAGAACGGGAGCCATTCCCTGGTAGTTCAGCACAGCCTGTACAGCTGCCCCCCCCATGGCAGCACTGCCCCCTGCTGGCCACGCTCTGCCCCGCGCGACCCCTCCCCTGCACAGCCCCACCCCCCGCGTGACCCCCTCTCCCTGCACAACCTCACCCTCTGTGCACCCCTCCCCTGCACAGCCCCACCCCCCGCGCACCCCTCCCCTGCACAGCCCCACCCCCCGCGCGACCCACTCTCCCTGCACAGCCCCACCCCCCGCGCGACCCCCTCTCCCTGCACAGCCCCACCCCCCGCGCGACCCCTCACCTTTTTCAGGATGATGTCAATGTAGCCAGCGATAAGCTGGGCGATCTGCTCCCCCTCCGTCGTCTGCACTGAGTAGTACCCGTCCTGGTAATCCCCGAAATCCTACAGCGACAGGACCCTGGGCAGCACCGGAGCCGGCACCTGCTGCCCTGCACAGCTTGCACCTTAGCTCCATGCCCAAGGTACTGCTCTGCCCCCAGGGAACGCGTGTGCCTCGCGGGGAGGGGACCCAGAAGGCAAGGAGAGGTGTGGGAGGCACGGCTTGGCCAGAGGTGTTGGGGAGGGGCAAGAGTCCAGGTCTTCCCCAGGGGAAGCTCTTGGCAGACGCTCCCTAGCACAGGAGGCTGGTGTGGGCAGGCTGGAGGCAGTGATGGAGCAGGAGAGTCAGTGGGGAAGGGTGCTGGGGGCAGGCCCTTACCAGGGTAAATCCCTTGGGAGAGACACCCCAGCCCCAGAGGGTTGTGTGGTCTGGAGGGGCAGGCTGGAGGCAGTGGGGGGGGGGAGGGGGACAGGCTGGAGGGTGCTGGGGGACAGGCCCTTACCAGGGTGAAGCTCTTGGGCGAGGCAGCCCAGCGTTTGATGTTGGTGAGGTTCCACTCCTGAATCACCTCCTTGGTTTTCTCGTCCACACGCATCACACACTCTTTGGTGATCCCCAGCAGCCGCGGCACCAGCTTGTTCTTTCCCTTCATCTTCTCCTAGCACCAGGACAGGGAAGGGTTACAGCTGCCCCAAAGCCAAGCCACCGGCAGGGCAATGTCCCATCAGCAAGGGGATAGCCCCATGGGCCCCACCCTGCTGGATGATGCCCAGTGATGAAGGAAAGGAGAGAAGACTTGAGCAGAGGGGAGGGGAGGGGAGCCCTGAAGGCGGGAGGGGAGGGATGATGGGGGGTTGCCCGGACACCGATAGCTGGAGGGGTGGCAGGGACAGGAGGCCGGGGCGCGTGGGGAGCCGCTGGCTCACCTTGACCAGGAAGAAGGAGACTCCGTAGGTTTTCAGGGAGCGGGCGAGTTTCACGTAGCGAACTTTGGCCTCAATCTCACTCATGTTGCTGCAGTTCTTGTGAGCCTGAGAGAGCAGAGCCCATCACCCCAACGCCATGGCTCCTTCCAGGGTGCCCCCTGCCTGTCGTCCCCTCTCCTCCCCCCACTCCTGGCCACCCCATCACGGCCCTCCCAGCAACCGGGGCCCCACCCGGCCCTGCCAAACACCACCCTTGTCCAACCCTGCCTTCCGTCAGCCCTCCATGAACCTCCCGACAGCTCGCCAGCCTGAACCACTACCCAGCCTCTCCTGCGGTGTATCCCCCGCCCCCTCCCGGTGGGCGTACCCCCGCCCCTCCTCCCATTACGGGCTCTCCCAGGAACTACCAGGCCTTCCTCCTAGCCACAGCCGCACATCACATGACCGAAGCTCCACATGCCCCATCTGAGTGGCCCCCCCAGGCTGCTGGCTCCTCTCCTGGGCCTGGGCCCTGCAGCCTTGGGAGAGGTGAGGGCGTGGCTGTGCACAGGCCAGGTGAACAGATCCCAGGCCAGGCCCAGGCAGCGGCCTGCCCCAGCTCTACCCCTGCCCTGCACACTCACCATGAAGATCTTGCGCTCGCCTTTCTGCTTGATGTACTCCTTGGGCAGGAAGTCCTTCAGGCTGCAGGGAGAGCAGAACCAGCTGTTACCAGCAGAGCCTGGCGCAGGCCCGCCGACCCCCAGCACGGGCCTGGGACAAGCCCCAGTGCCAAGTCCTGACATCAGCCCCCGCAGGAGCCCCAGGCAGGGCATGAGCAGGGAGTGAGTCCTTGGGGCATGGCGGACATGGGAGAGGCTGGAGAGAGGAACCAGGGTCCTGCAGCTCAGGGCTCTGTCAGGACCCTCATCCCCGAAGCAGACCCCTGCACACTGCAAAGGTACCCTGAGCCTGAACGGCTGCAGCCCCAGTACCCGAGAGAGGGCTCCCTGGAACGGGGCGTGGCAGGGAGCAGGCCGGGGGCTCCGCCCTCACAGTAGCACTGAGCCGAGTGCTGCATTGGGGGACGGGGGCGATGCCTCTGTGGGGCTCCTTGGGACACTCACTCCAGAAAGCCCGGCTTGTGCTTCTGCTCATTGTGGGGTCCAAACTGGATCTGACACTGGAACCCAGCAAACTCGCAGGCCTTGTCGAAGGAGACAGGGTGGGAGCCATTCAGGATGTCGTCACGAGCCTGCGGGAGAGAAGGGTGAGTCTGGGGCACTGGGCCAGGGGAGGGGGAGCCACACACTGGCTGGGGGGTGGGGAGGAAGGAGAGGAGATGGGGGTCACAGGCTGGCTGGTGAGGAAGGAGAGGGGATGGGGGTCGCACACTGGCAGGGG